>NC_135999.1:7525171-7552671 GCF_048128805.1 Centroberyx gerrardi | reverse complement strand
CGATGAAAGAGGAGCGAGAAAGGAGAGAGGCGAGGCGGACAGACGGCTGCGCACGGCGAGTCTGGCGGTAAAGCGGCCGGAGTGAGATGAGTGATCCCAACCATTGATGACACATGGAGCATAATATTATGGCCTATAACAACAGACATACCAGTGCGTTTGAATGTCAAATGTAAATAGGACATACAAGAAAAAAACAATCCCACTGCCTGCTGCCAGCGCCTGACCAGAACAAATGTCAAAATAAATGTCAGATCATTATTTGATGAGAAAAAGAATAAGAACAAGACAAACAAGTTTGAGATTTCTCATTTTTTATTAATACTCAACACTTTGTTTATTACAAAGAGACAGAAGAATAATATTTCTCAGCACTTATTTTCACATTGACTGTGTTTAATTATTCTCATTTTCAATATTACTAAATATTCAATCAAATTCGAATTACTCTCTTCACACATGTAATTTCTCTCCATACAAAAATGCGAGGGTGAACTAGATTTTTGTCGTATGTACATTTTCACAATCTGTACAGCTCGGGGATGGAGTTGTTATATTTTCTCTGGAAACACATAAAATAGGTTATCCTAAGAGGAAAAAGAATACCTTGTAAAAATGCAATAGATAATCTATTGTGCTTTGTGTGTACCAGGTAATGATGGTGGTTTACAGGTTTTCCTCAGCTGGTCTTTGACCAAATCAAAAGGAAATAAAAACACATCAACAAACTTCGTCTTGGCTACTTCAAATGTGCACACTATCCTTGTGAATACAACGACTGATTGCACATATCCTGGGCTTAAATCGTTATAAAACAATTTTGCAAGGGAACCTCCAAATCAAAGATGTATCCCAAATAGATCTATTCTCTGCCGTTTTGTACAGTTTTTATCAAAAGTCTGTGAGCGGGAGGTAAATTATTTACATACAGCATTATAATACATGTACAGTAAACAGTTATCTCTCACACACACTCTGTCTCTCTCCCATATGAGTACACACAGAGGTAATCAAGCGTATGTATTCAGGCACATACAACAACAGAAAGTATGAAACATACTCAGATATTCAAAGGAAAAAATAGGAAAAGTATTTGAAATGAAAAAGGTTGCTGCTTCTTTAATGACAAAGAATGCATTAACCAAGACCTCAATCTCATTCACAGGCATTTACACAAACTATCAAGAAAAATTGTTCTTCTTATAAATTGTTCTTCTTATAACATTGACAATAAAATTGTTGTCTATCCTAGTGAAAATTGTTTCATCAATTTTGCCATATTTGAGTATGACCAAAATTTAGAGTGATAAATTGGTGTCTTCTCTTGCACGAACAAGCACACACACACCTACAGTACTACATGGATCAGTATCAATGAAATTGATAAAATTCCAAATATCGTTCAAAAACACCCATTTTTGGGCTAAAAGTTAAGATTGAAAACAGGAAAAAGAAAAAACTCAGAGTATACATGCAAGTCCTTACAAACACCCTTACAAAGACTCCTAGTATCATACATACTGACTTGTCAACCAAGAGAAGGAAAATCTTCAAAAAGGTTTGATTGGGATGTACAAGTAATTAAATAGTAGATCCATTAAGACAGATTGTGCTTAGATATTAAAATTTGGTTCGGCAATACGATCGAAAGTCTTTGAAACCGAATGTGTTCAGAGACAACTGAAGTCAGGTGAGAGGAACTACGTGAAAATGGAGGATAGATGTCCTGAATAATAACTTGTGTTTTGATGGTAGAAAAGGATTAGAGCCATAAATTAAACACTATATAGATTCATTTCTATTTGTTCCATCTCTACCTCTGACAGAGCAGAGATGACCTGTGGGTAAGCGGTAATCTTTAGTGGCGTTGAGGTTGGTTTGATGATTTCACTCAAGGTCCTTCTTCTACAAAGGCGAGGCTCTACAAAACCCAGCGCCTGCTTTTAGTACACTGCTTATTTTCTCCCCTGCCTTCCTCTTCATGCCTCCTCTCTCCTTCAGAATATCTGCATTTCACACAATCCACCCAGGACCTTGGACTTGAGAGGAAGGCAAACTATTCCATTCATCAAAATCTCCGCATGTGAAACCAATTCTGGTCCCGTGAAGGGAGAATCAAGGTTATGTACAAATATTTTCTTTTTTCTTTTACGTTGTTCAAGGTGTTCTGTGGACATTTTCAGTTTGATGGTGGGAGAAATGACTGTTTGCACCTAGAGTGAGTTACATCCTGGCTGTCTGTATGGATTGGAAGTGGAATCTAGTATTTGGTCATTAAAACACAGGGGGGGAACGAACAATGTCCCATAGCCCTATGAGTACAAATCCCTTACTCCTGTAATATTTACTCCATCCTCTAACATTTCCAAAGTAGTCATATTTGTGAAAGGATATGACACATTGTAAAGGTGAGTCAATACAGTATGAATGGGACTAGGTGCGAGACTAGGTGCTTGACGTGATTTAGTTGGGAATATGTCAACGTGTGAGATGATGAACCCGCTCCGGCCTTTTTACACCAGCGGAGTAAAAAAATGCTCAACACCCGGTCCGCTTCCACTCCCTCCGCTTCTCAAATGCGACCTCCTAATATGGCAGGCAGGGCTTATAGCTGTAATCATGAAATAATTAACACGCCAGGCTGTTCATCCCGGCAACAGAGGCCTCGCTCCAAGAGTCCATTATGGCTGTGTCCCGAACAGCAAAACTGTCACGGCCAATTGAATCAAACCCAACGGAATGCAATGAGAGCAACAAGCAGACAGTAAATGTGATTTACATACATTTAGTGCATTGTTGGTTCCTGGGTCGTCCGGGATGCAAAAAAAATGCCATTTTTAAATCGCGGAGGTTTGAGGGTGTGAGGAGTGATGAAGCTTAGAGAGCTTCACAGTAAATGATTTCAAATAATTTGACAAGCAATTATATGAGATACCTGTTATTTCTGCCTCTTATGTCTTTAGATAGCGATGCTCTATCATACATGGCTATTCTAGGGAACGGGAATATTTGTTATTTGTCACGGCACTGTGGCTTTGACCCTTGTACTCCTACTATTGGTTAATTGTAATGTTGGGGATCCAGGAATTTAAGCTTATTCTGCTGTAGCAATTATGTTCAGTTGCTCTGTATCACAGCATCTGCTAAATGCCTGAAATGTAGATGTAAAAATGTTTATTGAGGTCTATTATGCTCATGAAATTCTAACTCCCTCAATATTCACTATTCAAATCAAGACTTTTTCAGGTGGGTGTTTGTGCTCCGATACTCATATACGGTACTCCTTTATGAATGAACTAGTGGGATAATTGGCTAAATTGCTTGCAGATGGATCTGTCTACCAATAGAAGAGATCTTGTGTGTAGAGAATCATTACGAATCCTGTAAGGCACATCCAGCTCAAAATGTGAGACCCACTCAATACTGCCAAGCAGAAAACGAGAGGAAAACGGCAAATCAGTATGATGATGCTGCTTCTGCAGCTGTGATAAAAAAAACCCTCTTCGCAATTATAAGTACACAAAATGTACTCAGCAAGTCATGCCTTTCACATACACTTCACAGCACTCCAAATTAAGAAAAGAAAAAATTCAAACATGGAGGAAGAATTAATAACAACAAAGAAGAGAGTCCAAATTACAGGAACCCAAAAAGATCCGTACTGGATTTAATCTCGGCTTGACGATTGGTCCACCAGTCTCCTGTAATATTGGTAAGCTAGCAAAGTTAACATCGGTACAAATATATAACAACATGAACTATTTAAATAAATAAAATTTAAAAACAACCCAAACTGATCATCATAAACATTGGAATCATATTCAATAATATTATTAACATTATCAATACAATTATTATTAGTTTACCCTGTTACTTCAACAAAAGCGTTTGATTTCTCATTCATGATTGTATTTCCGTTGCTAAGCAAAACGTTTGTTTTGGTGTAAGGAACTGCAGGAGGGAGGGAAAGACAATGAGCATGTGAAGGAGAGCAGAGATGGGAGATTTTATTTCACTTTTTTCCCCTCCATCCCTCCCTCCCTTCCTATCTTTCTCTGAGTCTCAGAGAGCAGCACCAGAATCCTCTCCTCTCATTAAAAACTTGTCTCCCACTGGACTTCGCCGCAGCTTAGCCCGCAGTGGCCTCGCTCCATTGTCCAAATTCTTTCCATTTAGTGGTGTGAGAACAACACGCACAGTATAGTGTCTCCTCATTCTTTTCACATAGAGAAGTCATCAGCCTATGCTGCCTCTCTCTTTTTTATCTCTCTGTTCCTCTCCACTCCTCTCTTTTCTCCACCCCCTGCATCTCTCTCTCTCTCTCTTTCTCTCTCTCTCTTGACTCTTACACGTCTGACTCAATGCTGGAGAGCTTTTCATAAACGTGTCCATTGCTGGCGCCGTTGAAGGGTCTCTGTCCCTGCCCCAAACCTAACGCGTCCCTGCCCCCTGGCAGTAGCTTGCTGGCCCCGTGGTGGTTCCCCATGGGCCCTCCCACCCCACCCAGACACAGCTCTTTGGGGAACCTGGGGGCCACATTGGACATCACCCCAGCGGTGGCCGACGCGGGTAAATAGGAAGTCGCTCCCATGGAGCCTCGGAAGTCCCCTCCTCCTCGGCTGTTGTTGAGTAGCTGCTGCTGCTGCTGCTGTTGCTGCGTCTGTGGCTTTTTGATGTAGTACGGTTTGGCACCGTGTAATAGACACTGGTCGTCGCCGAAGGTTGGGATGAATGGGTTCTGGTTCACCTTATCTGGGTAGAGAGATTTAGACAAGGAGTAAGTCCCGGCCCCTCTGCTACCACCGCCACCACCACCACCACAGCCCCCACCTCCCATCATAGCTCTATCTCTGTCCCTCAGGTCTCTCTCCCCCACCGACCGCCGGTGCAACCCACCTTCGCCTCCACGGAACAAACTGAACGAGGAACCACCTTTCACCCTATCCCCGCCAACTCCACCAAACATGGACGGCTCCCTTTCGCCTGCATACCTCTCAAACATGTGAGCGTAAGGGCTGGTGCCATCCATGAAGCGGTCTTTGTCTTTCAAGCTCACGCTCCGGGGCGGGGGAAGCTGCCCCCCCATTCCCCCACCAGCCCCTCCCATGCGGCCGGCCCCCTCCCTCTGCAGGTCCACGAACGTGTCGTAGGAATGTTGCCTCCGTAACACCCTCCCGCCCGGCCCTAACTTCCTGCGCTGTGCCTGAGTTTGTGATTGGCCGGGTCCTGCGCTACTCTGCCCTCCGCTAAACACCATGTTATCCTCGCTGATGTTGTAAAGGTTGCTTGGTTGTATCTTACAGGAGTCGCACCGTTTGCAGCTAGCGGAGCTGGGGCGACTGGTGCTGCCCCCTCCTACCCCGCTAGCCGGGCCTCCTCCTACACCTCCGCCATGGTGAGACACACTGTGGCAGTTACGACACTCCCAGTCGCCCCCCGCTATGCCTCCCCCTCCTAGCCCAGAAACACCCTTCTCCCAGCAGGTGTGAGCCTGCTGCCCTGCCGACACTGAGCCCAGCCCACCTTTACTCTCCGCCTTCTTGCCTTTACCTTTCAGGAAGTCTTCCACGGGCACTAAGCTCTTACAGATACCGCCACCACTACCGCCGCCCACACCGCTTCCTCCACTTCCACCCTCTTGCTCCCACTTGGCCTTGCCCTCCTTGGAGCGGAACTGGTCCGCATAGAAATCTCTCAGGTTCTCTTTGTCTTTGCGGAATAAGTAAGGTGAAGAATTACCCCCTCCTCCTCTCTTCCGCTCCAGGGGCGGTGAGGCCGAGCGATGTGCCAGGGGCCCGTGGGGGAAGTGGTGGTGGACGGTGTGGTGGTGGGGTCTCCTCCTGAAGCCGGCCAGCTCTATCTCGTCCTGCTCCCGTCTGCACTTGGCCGAGGCCGGCCTCTTTTTCAGGCTGTCCCTGTACTGCTTACGTCGCTTGGCGTTGCCCTCCAGGTTGCCGTAGGTGACGGTGTGCGTGGAGATATCCGACACGTCGGAGCGGATGTTCCCGTCGTCGCCCCCCGAGCCTCCCCCGCCCCCGCCACAGTACCTGTCGTGACCCCCGATGAGCCCCGTGCTGGATGCGCCTCCTTTGAAAGAAAACCTCCCATATACATTGCTTCCCTTGAACCCCCCCTGGCCGGAGCCCGCGGGGGCGTGGCCGGCGATCAGGTCGAATTTATTGGTGTTCCTGTGAGTCATGGAGGCGCGGGGCTGGGTGGTGAAGATGGGCGTTACCCCTCCCCCTAAGCTGTCGCAATCGAACATGCCCCCCTCCAACGAGCTAGCGCTGCCTAAGCTACGCGGCCTGTTAGGCGGGGGGCCGGACATACCCAGAGCCGAGGCCGGGTGGTGGTGCAGGTAATGGTCCTGGTACAGGTTGCTGTCCTTCAGGGGCAAGTTGCCAAAAGTCCTCTCCACCTCGCTGATGTAGTCACTGAACATGTTGTCCTCCGGCATGTAGGGCGGCGCTGCCTTGCAGTCAACGGGATGGCCCGCCAGGCTGCGCCGGTGCTCCTGGATGTCATAGATGGCCGACTCGCGACCACTGTGGCTGTATTCCAGGGCGGCGTGCGGAGATCCGTTAATGCCCGGGACGGCGGTCATGTCCTTGGCGGTGCGGAGCAACCGAAGGATGTTGGAGTGGGTGTTGTTCATGTTCATGTTCATGGTGGCTGACGGTGAGTCCATGGTTGACTTGTTTTCCTCTATTTGTACCCCATGGATGCAGCTGTAGATACCCTGGAGGCAGGGAATTGGAGAAGAGGTGGAGAGAGAGGGAGGGAGAGAGAGAGAGAGAGAGAGAGAGAGAGTGTGAGACAGGCCGTGGGAAGAAGAGAGAAGCAGAGTAGGGGAGGTGTGGATGAGGACAGGGTGTGAGGAAAGAAACCAACGGTAAAAAAGAGAAGTAAGATGTGATGGGGAGAGGGTGGGAACGGTCAGGACAGAGTCAGGAACCAGAGGGGATTTAATGGAAGAAAGAGAGGGAGAGAGACCAGACACATAAACAGACAGATGAACCAACAGACAGACAGAGAGACACAGAGAGAGAGAGAGAGAGAGAGAGAGAGAGAGAGGCAAACAGAGACAGACAGAGGCAGAGAGAGGTTAATGCATTGCCATGTTCTCTCTGACCACCCTCTTGTTTACACACTATTAAACAGTAATAGGGGTTGAGTTCATAAATGACTTTTCTCGGGGGATCAGCATGGACCCCCACAGCTTCTCCTCAGCACTCTGCCTCAGACAGAGAGAGCTGAGGGAGGAGAGGAGGGGCAGATCAAAGACTGGACGGATAATGACAGGGGTGCAGTAAGCTCATGGTTTTGACCACCAATCAATAGCTTCAATCAATGTCATTTACATTCAGCTGAAAGCACCAATGTCTTTCTACCACATTTTTTTGGCTTCTCCTTTTTTTGTCTCATAAAGAAACATTGTCACGGAAATGAATCGTAAAAAGTTTGTTGGACTTTGATATTACAGCCAAAACGGTCACAATCATCTTTTTTTAAAAAGTCGTTATCCATGTGTGTGCATGTGTATGTGCGTTTTGGTTGGTAAAATCTGGATTTTCAAGAGGTGAAGCCTTGCCAGTGAAGTCAAACATGCGTGTTTAAACGGGGGCTGAGGGAATCTGTGGCTGAGGCGACAGCCAAATTCGAAAGGTCGAGGGCGCACTACCCGCCAGCCAGTGCATGGGTCAACGTTCCTCAAAGGCGCCAACTTGTCAAAAGCAGTTTCTGTCTGTCTCTTAGTCACTTTCCCCGCTGCATTCATGAATCTGAATCGTCAACTCTCTCGTCTTTTATGCCTCCATTCTCTCTTTGTGCCTGTTTTATCTCCGTTGCTGGGCGCTCTGGTGAGCGGCAGCCGCTCCAATGGGATTGTCTGTCTTTATCTCTCTACATCTGTCGCTACTACGGCTGCTGGGAAAGGTAATAGAACAGAGGTTACTGGCACACCACCACATCTATTCTTCTCTACTCTCCATTTTTCCTGCTACCCGTTTTATTTTTTATCACCCCCCTCTCTAACTGATCTCTTTTTCTCTCTCTCTGTATATTATTAGTCCTTCGCCATCTCATCGCTTGTCCTTTTCTACACTTTCCACATGTGTGTGCAGTTTTTCTTGAGTGCTGCACTATCTCAAATCATTTTTTCTCTCTCCCACTGCAACTTGAGTGTTAAACCAGGCATGGAAATGTGTAATAGGGTACTGCAGATCTCTGGCTGTGGAACCACTCTTGAATAATAGGAGCTACTCTTGAATAGTGTATGGAGTTAAAATGGATGTTGTAATGCAACTGACAAATAAAATCAGCCTCATGCGCTAATAGTGAAACTGAATGCTATTGAGATTACTCCAGCATGTAAAAATCGGTATATGCTTTGCATAACAAATATGTCTGTTTCAGAGACTTTCTAAAAAAGCTACAAAGACAGAGGGAGATTGCTGTCAGTTCACCGAAAAGCAGAGCGCATCGCTGAAGCACCCAAGGCCAGATCCTCCTTTCAGGTTCTTTCAGGTTAGTCTGAGCAGGTGTAAACCAAGTGACACTACAATTAGAAAAACCTTCAGCCTTAACTCCAAACAGGAAAACATTTGGTGTCCTTTTCTCGAGCAAATGATAATTGAGCTCATTTGCATGCAACAACACCCCCCACCCCCCCACCTCTTTCTTAAAAGGTAACATTATGCAAATGAAATTACTCCTCAAGTGATTATTTGTATGGACCTGAACAGCCTGCATCCTGAACACAGATACAGCTTGTTAAGTGACCCATATGAGTGACAGCAGAGGACTAGAGTACTACACTGCGATGAGCTCTTCCATCCACCAACACACCTCAGGTCACTGGCCAAGAATGAGCAGCATAGTAAGTGGCTTTTATTGCAGAAGCATTAGCGCACACGCAGTGGGCATTCTCAAGGTCCACGGGCTTTGCTGGATTCATTTAGTTGGCGCTGTATGAAATATTATTGTAAAATTACACTCGTCTGACTAAGGCGCACATAGTAGAACTGCTCCCACTGTATTTCTTTTCATGGTCACATGAAAGACAGGGTATGCAAAACAAGGTTGTAAATGTTGAATAGTAGAATTGAGGTGGGCGGAGGGCTTTTTGTCTGGTCCAGACTTGGGGTTCTTTGTTTAATGACTGCCTGGGTTACAAAAGCCACAGGTAAGTCCCGTGAGTCATTCTATCCCAGTAACTGACTCTATACACGTCAAGTGCAGCCGGTAGTTGTAAAACAAATACACCTGTGATTTCTGTCAGAATAAAGGTCAAACCTAAAATAAAACAAGAGTAAACTCACTCTGCTGATGGAGAAGGTAACCCCGGGCTTGCCGGAGCACACGCCCATGAAGCAGAAGCGCAGCTGCCAGTAGAACAAGTGTTCGCAGATGAAGGTGATGAGCGACAGGGCCATGGCGGCCCCCAGCATGTAGAAGACCCCCGCCATGTTGTCCACGTCCAGCTGGCTGCTCATCACCTCGTTCTTCTCGTTGTGGCAGATTCCAGTCAGCCATAAGGCCTCCAGCTCCTCCATCTCACCTGGAAGAAGGAGAGACAGAGTGGAGGTTATGGTACTGATGTGTTGGTGTTGTTTGCATGTCTGAATTTGTGTGTAGGCATATATGTCTGAATGTTTGAGTGCATGTGTGTGTGTGTGTACAAATGTGTGCATGTGCGTGTGAGCATGGGAGTGTGTATGCGTGTGAGTCTGCGCTCTCTCTGAGAGAGCTTGCCTGTAGGTGTCTGGATGAGTAAGTGTAAGTGCAAAAAGAGGGGACACATTTTTTGGATGGTGAGTTCACGACAAAAACAGCTCAGGTCTCATGTACGTGCAACAAACGTCGTGTTGCATTATCTTGACTGAACGCCCCCCTGAGGATCATCCTCATTAATGATTGCTTACGCAAGGCACTCGCCGCCTTCCTTGTGGTGGGAAAAAACAACTGCCTGCTGGGACTCGGCAGTCCTCGGGGAGGAAGTATGCATCGTCATGTGACAAGTGTTTCCGCCCTAAAATGTGTCCCCCTCAGTTCCACATCCCCGGGGGGACCGCTAAAGGGAGGGGACACGTCCAGAGAGATTTGTTTGATCTGAGCTACCAGTCTGTTTTTGTGGGTGTTTGTCTGTGTGTGTGTGTGTGTGTGTGTGTGTGTGTGTGAGAGAGAGACCAAGGGGGATCTGGATCCCCACTGCTTGTGTAACACTGTTTGTGTGTATGTGTGTTTGCGCAAATGAGTGTGTGTGTGTATATTTTGGACAGTTGTTAACTAGTGTTGGCTAAGACTTGGAGTGCTTACATAATGAACCCCAGTGAGAGAAGGAAGTGCAGTGTATTTGTCTTATGATGAAGGTTTGTCAGGAGTTGTCATGCTGATGACCTCCAAATATAGAAAAATAGAGTATTTCATTGTGCCAACAGCCAATAAAAATAAAAATTAATCATGACCTCCAGAATTTCTCTTAGTTTTTCTTGGATTATTTTGATCAAAAACAATTCGCAGTGATATTTGGGGATTTTTTTTAGTTTTTTGAAAAAGCCAATTTTGTTTTAATCTCTTTTGTTTATTAAGTAAACTGCAAGAATTGGTGAAAGCTGCAAGTCAAAGGACAAAACTGCAATGTCTTTTCTCACAAGTGCTTTGGTTAGACTTATTTTGTTAAAATTGTGATGATTTTTTGAAGGATGAGGGGTTTTATGCAATAGAAGTGACGGCTCAATTTGCCTGTCCTAGAAATATTTGAACAAAATGTAGACTTAAAAAACAAACACAAAAAAAAAAACTTGCAATCGCATAATAGCAAAGCCCTGGATGGCTCTACTTTTTGGTCCAGATGACACTGAGGGCCTTAGACAGACTGTGAGTAATGCTGACCCCTAACACACACCCCCGTCCTCCTCCCCTCCTCTCCCGTCTCCCTCTTCTCTCCTCTTTCACCCTTTTACGTCTTCCCTTCCATCCCTCTCCTCCTCCTTCCTCCTCTTCTTCTTCCCCCTTCTCCCCTTGCTCCCCTCATCCTCACCTTTAACTGATCTCCCAACTCTCCAGATGTACTGGTGAGTGGTTTTCCTGTTACTAGGCCAGGACTGCTCTTTGCCTTTATCCCCCCTCTATCTCATCTGTACAAGTGACTTACATCATGTTGACATCTGGATCCTAACAGGAGGCGACACATATGAGCAAACATCAATGAGCCTGACCTACCGACCTGGGCGAACATATGCGTGTTGACAGCCAAACAGTCTAATCCGTAATATGTGGTAATGAGAGGTAATGTCTGACGTAACGACGAGTGTGTGTGTGTGTATGTGTGTGTGTGTGTGAAGCTGGCAGGACAGCAGACACGGAATACAACTTTATTCCCATCTGTCAAAGGAATTATGTCTGTCTGTGGGGGTCATGCTGTCTGACCTTTGGGAAACATACACTCACATACACACATCCCATGTACACACACATACACTGACACTATACATCACTCAAGAGGTTTCTGATAATGTACGTCCGTCTGAGTGGATCTGGTTCAGGTCCGTCTCCTATGGATCTGATCCCAGGTGAGCGTTCTCTCTCGCTGACCCCTCCATCCTTCACAGAAACTGGGATGGAAAGTGATAGCACATGCCAAACACATGCAGGCGAGGAAGCCACCGCGGGCCATTGTGTGTGTGTGTGTGTGTGTGTGGACGTGCTGTACACAGTACTGTACAGTATGTGATCTGGCATGTGGGGTGCAGGATGTAGCACATACCTGCCTCTGGAGGCAGACTGCTAGGTGTATTCTGCCAAGGCAAAGATTCACGTCAAGGCCAATCAGTGTTTTTACAAATAGCCCGACCCGAGATACGAAATGTAATAGTGCTGACAACATCAAGGGGTGGTGATGCTTTTTTCTGCTGCGAGTCTGACTCTTTTATCCCATTACCCTGTTTCCCGTACTACTCCATTCCCTTTCTGTATGCAGGCAGACTTTCCCTCTCAACACAAACAGTAAGAACTGTAGGATGTAATACAATGTGGGTGAGTGATGTGTGATTGCGTGGGGACAATCTTTTCATTTCTGACAGCAAGAGTAGAAATGATCTTATTAGTTATTTTACAACAACATCTATGCTATAGGACAATGAATGTATTATAATAACTCTGTGCAATCTTTATAGTAGTGACAGCATTTCTAAGTCCAGACAATCTAGAGGGCAGATTGTTTTTATAAGGTGTTTATAATGTGACACTTATTTGCCTGAATCTCAGCCTCAATTAGCATTGTGCTTTGTTTCTGGAAATTTGAAAGAAGTGTGATGCATAGCTAGTGATTCAGAGCGCTCAATCCAGACAAGCAATTTATAGGATGGGGAATTTATTTTAGTCTACAATGTGTGAATGAATTCAAGACTACAAAAGGCAATTTATACTGCAGATAGTGTATGCAAGGAGAGTGAATGTATTTAGTGAGCCTTTCGTATTCCTGTCACCGCATCTCTTCCCTCTACAGATGGTATGAGGATGGTCGGGTCTTATCTTCGGGACGGTAACTGTGAGGCTTTTATACCCAACAGAAACAGGATGGCATTTAAATCATTATCACCTCCAAGGAGTATGAATATGGTCCTATCTGTGAGACTTCTACATTTAAACTGGTAATCTGCAACATTCCTGTTTTTTTATTTTCTTTGGTGCTAAACGGTGCGCTGCTAAACAATGTGTCCACCACTGTGACGTCTTCTTCCTTGGATTTATTATTGATGAAGTTTGAGTTTCTGTAGGTGGCGCTCAGAGGATTTTTCCCTGGAAAGAGCTACACACTACCAAGTGTTTACAACAGCAAATTCAAAAGCTTTCCTCAACTTTATAGGTTGAATCACTATTGTGTTATATTAATCAGCAATAGAGAGTAGCAAAACGGAAATGTATTTATATGAAAATGTCACAGATTATTACCTTAACTGAAAAAGGTTGCTCTCTAAGATATTGATATATTCATGAGGCGTCTACGTTCAGCAGAAAAAGAGGGCCGTTTAAATGTTTACCGTCTCCAAACAGCATGAGGATGGCCAGATCCACGGCTCGTTTCCAGCCCGAGTCCTTCTGGATGGCGATGCCGTAGCCGGTGGAGGCAAACACCTTGCCGCTGCCGATGGTGACCAGCTTGCAGCCCTCGTCTCTGCCCGCCATGTAGTTCAGCACCGCCGCGTCATAGATGAAGGCGTCCAGCTTGCTGCAGAGCGCAACGCAGGGGAAACGGACAACTTGTTAGAAGAAGAGCACAAGTGCAGATTCACAGTGTTGTCGCTTTTGTACTGCGCTGTGTTATGTTCCTGTACCCCACCCTGTAATGACAATGGATTTCTATTCTATTTTATTCTATTCTGATATGTTCTATTCTATTCTATTCTATTCTATTCCATTCTGATACGTTGTTATCCCTCAGCTGATAGATAAATCGACATGACAGTCCCCAGCTTGGTGACAAACTGCCGTCAAGCGGCGCCCCGCGGCCACACGGGTCTGTGTGGTCATTCAGCTCCCAACTCAAACCCCACAGCTAAGCCGCTGCTTTGCATTCCTAATTCTTCAGAAGTGGTAGACAGGGAAGATGAAAAAAATTAGGAGGGAGAGAGAGAGAGAGAGAGAGAGAGGAGGGAAAAGATATTAGCTAGCTTTCACAGCCAGAGAGAGTGAATATTAGCTAGCTTTCACAGCAACCACAGGCTGTGCTGCTATTCTGGGCGCCAGTGGCAGGCAGATACAGCAGCTCCGCTGGCTGCCCACCCACATTGCCCTGCCCTCCCAGAATGCTCTCTTTCTCTCTCTCTCTCTCTCTCTGCCTCCCTCACCATCTTTTCTCTGTATTGCATCAGTACAGGACCTCAGAGCTCCATAACACACTCCTTTCTTCATGCTGACATCCCTTCATCCTCCATCCTTTCTTCTTTCATGCACTCCATTCTTTCCACTCCCATCGTATCTACTTCCCATCTCCTTCTCTGGGCCCCTCCCTCCATCCCTCTCTCATCCCTCCCTCCATCTGTCTCCCTCTCCTCACCCGGACTTCAGGCTGTGCAGCGCCTCGTCTACGTTCTTCTGGTGGAAGCTGGTCATGTAGCTGTGCATGTCCCGGTAGTTGTTGCGGATGTTGCGCTCCGTGCTCCCATTGGGCACTGTGCCGAACCGGAATGGCGGCGAGAAGTCGTTAGGCTTCTGGAACTGTTGTGGGTGTTTTCCGGAAAAGAAACCACACAGAGAAAATGACAGGGGAGTGCTTGTTAGCATGGAAAAGGCATTGGGCCGGATCAAATAGCCTTTAATGCACTGTTGAGCAGAAGCATAGAACTGTGCTTTTGGAAGCCCAAAATGGACTAATTACTCAGGGTTCCGTTCTCCGGCGTATGATAATGTGGGGGCGCAGTCAGACAGGAAAAGACATAAAAGAGACACAGAATCTCAAGGACACACTCAAACACACATGCACAGTCAACCAGATCATGTACAAAGAGACAGATCAACCATGCAAGTCGATATCCCCCACTCACTCACTCACTCACAGATCCAAATATCCAAACGCACACACTCGCAAAAACAAAGAAGTGGTCCACGCTCAGTCGCACGCCAGCCCACAATGCTCACTTTTCCACACCTGCTCCTCCACCCCGCACCCCCCCCCCCCCCCCCCCCCCCCCCCCCCCCCCCCCCTTGCCGTGAATTCACACCTTTTTGTCTGACAGGCCCGACACCTGGTCGACGTACTCCTCCTGGATCATGAAGGCGGCCAGGTTGGCAGTGTAGGAGGCCAGGAAGATGACAGCGAAGAAGGCCCACACCGACACCATGATCTTACTGGTGGTCCCTTTGGGGTTCTGCACCGGCACAGAGTTGTTGAACACCAGACCCCACAGCAGCCAGACGGCCTTGCCGATGGTGAACGAGGGACCGCCCGGCTCTGGGATAGAGAGAGAGAGAGAGTGAGGGAAATGGGGGAGGAGGTACAAAGAAAGATGGCAGAAGGGAAGGATGCAGAAAAACAGATCAGTTCCCCCGGTCGCAGGTACCGTCTCACTTTATTCGCGTTTGCTCATGACCGCCGCTGTGGGAAGCGCTTGATGGATGACAGCGACAAAGAGCAGATCTATTCCCATCCTTTAGTTTGTCAGTGATCGCGGGATGTACTGCATGGTCCGCAGCCGCTCACTCAGCCACTGCTGTGACAACCCACTGTTAAAGACAAGCTCCGCTCCACCTTCTCCTATGGCAGTATGACAAGGTGGCAGGATGGAAACACTACCTACTGTAGCTCCGCGGCATCAGACACAGGGACAGAGAGAGGAGGGAGGGGGTGGATGGGCACACAGCAGGCTACAATTATGCTACAGCTGGAGCAACAGCATAAGGCAACAGGCTTACATAACCTGGCAAGTCATTAAATCACACGCACACACACACACACACACACAGACACACACCATACACACAGAATGTGACACTTTTTTGCCACTGTTGCTGTGACTTATGAGACATTATACAGAAAACATTACTGTAGGAGACATAACCCACCATTACTCCTAACCAACCACCATTACTTCACTCTTATCCCCTCTGGACCTCGATAATAAGGCTGTGAGCAGCAATGTAACACTCCTCTGATTTTATCTTGAGTGGCTGCAGCAGTGGCAGGCTAATGCATTCCCAAGAGTCGAGCAGAGCTGGGTGTATAAAACATGGCAAAAAATAGATTGTCATTGAATCTGAGCCATTGATTTTGATGGGCAAATGGATTTGAATGGGCTGCTGGAACCATATTTGATTGAGGGAGGATAGTGTCGCTCCATACTGTCAGACACGGTTAAACCTGACACACATTTTCAGTGTATGGTAATAGATCTGCTAAAGTGTAGTCATCAGTTTTACAACCGTGGTTACGGTGGCAAATCACCGGTGCGATATTTGAAAGCTTCACCGTACAAAGCTGTTCCAATACATTCCCATGTACAGTAGAGCCTGTGTTCACACAGTGATTCACAGAATGCTTAAGATCACCCATGAAGCACCATTTGGTCCTTGTGACTGATCCTATTCATTAGCAAAAGAGCCTAAGTGATTGTAGCTGTGGATAAGTGCTCCAGCACGTTGAGACGAAAGTCCCAGCACTTCAGTAGCACTCATTCAGAAGGTATTGTCAAAGCCATTATAGTATTTGAAGAGCTCCTTTTTAAGACAGCTGCGGTGTATTCAAGGTAACAAAACTGGACGTGCCAAGCTATCCTCATTTTAGCAAGTAGGAATGCCTGAAGACGTGCCTCATTGTCACGTTTTGCAGCATGACTTTACTGGGTCTGGGCCAGTGTCTGTATGATGTGCGTGTGTGTGTGTGTGTGTGTGTGTGTGCGTGCGTGCGTGTGTTTGCTCCTCTCACCTCGCCCATCTGCCAGACAGCGATTGTAGCCCACTGGGCTGAAGTACTCAAATACAAACACAGCCACAGCCGACACGATCAGCAACATCACAAACATCATCACCCAGACATCCGCACTGAAGGGCTCTAAGAGACGGAGAGAGGGGAGAGGAGGGTGGGGAGAAAGAGGAAGAGGAAGGGGAGGGAGGGTTGAGGGAGAGAGAGAAAGGAAGTTTATGAAACCAAATTAATCAAAATTGTAAAATCACCCCCTGGTAAGAACATGATTATTTGTACTCGGAAGTTATTTATACTGTGTATGTGTGTGTATGAGTGTGTGTGCCGGCGCATTTATGAGTGAGCCTTATTTGAGTATGTATGAACACTAACAAGTATTTGTTCAAAAGAGAATTAAGAGGAAGGTAGGCATAAATGGACAGATGTGCTCATTCAAATGTGCAGATTTTCCACTCAGCCCGCCTGCACTCTGCTCTGCTTGGCAACAGAGTGTGAAGACACAACTTTGACATACAAGGCATTGCTTATTTTGAATCATACAATGCAATTTAGCTTCTGTACGCAATGGAATATCTTGCTGAATACTTTATGTTAATATGGATCGTGGGTTGTTGTTATGTTTTTCAGAATTTGCCCCAATAAATTCCCCACTTATGCTTGGAAACAAACTCTACTTTGTTTGGGCTGATATTGATTCACATCCTATGTTACATATCATCCCCTCTCTACCTCCAATCTCATCAGTACTGAATATTTTAAAGAATTAATTGGAGAGCTGCTGGAGTGCACACATTTAATTAATGCTTCGAAGGGCTTATGCTTCTCTTTTCAGTTCTCGTATGCATTCGTTGTATCGCTTTTTTCTTTTTTATGAATATTTTATTTTAATGTTACATCAGGTTTTTATGCGAAACGTTTTGTATGCTGCCTTCTTCGCAAGGGCTCACTTGAAAAAGAGTTGCCATTTCAATGTGACTAACCTGGTTAACTAAAGGGGGAAAAAAAAACTTTCTGAATACTGTTCAATAAAGCAAAAATGCTGAAATAATTTTATAAATGAGGTATAAGTGCAGCCTTGTCTTCCAATTAGTGTGCAGGTTGCAGGATATGTTCTTTTTAAAATTCATTTCCATCCATTATTAAGACATACTTGCTTTTTTTTTGAAATCCTACTAATGTCTCCATCTGAGTGTGTATGTGCATTTATGGTGTGATATACGTATGTGTGTGTGTGTGTGTGTGTGTGTGTGTGTGAGTGCTCATGACTGTGTCTTGTACATCTGCCAAAAGCACCAGGTGCGTTTCTCCTCACCAAGAAAGGCAGAGGGGGAGACGGTTCCGTTGCTACGGGAGACCATGACACTGATCCCCGTTTCAATGAACGGCACAGAGAAGTCGATGACCTCCGACCTCTCCTCATTGATGGTGAGTGAACCCACTGCCATGTGGGCATTCTTCAGAACCACCTGGGGGGCGAGAGAGAGAGAGAGAGAGAGAGAGAGAGAGGGAGAGAGAGGGAGGGAAATACAGGGTCAATGGGAGGGAAACATTGCCTATTCCAAAGACTACAGTGAAAAACAGAGTAATTCAGGTCAAAGCGCTTCAGTTCATCCACATGCCACCATCTCTGCCAGGCATTAAGAAGACTGTTTTGGAAGAATGAAACTGGCATCATTACGACACTGGGTCACTACACTAGCTCCAGTGTACAATATGTTGACTGCCTGCTCCGCCCCTCCTCCGCCCCGCCTCCCTCTGAGTCTGCACAGGTATATTTAGCCCTAAGTTCCTGAGGCCTTGGGCCATGTGTAAAAGTGGAGCACAAAAGACTCTGCTAATAAGGGATGTGTACGCCAGAGTGAGCAGGAATCCTACGCACTGTTATTTCTCTCTCTTTCTGCCATTTCTTCATATTGTCTCTCCTTCTCCTCCTCTCTTTCATAATCCCCCTCTCATTCCGTCTTCCTATATCTGCTGTTCTGTTTCTCCTATTTAAATTAAATCATTAGCTGCATGCTTAGGCATATATAAGGACATGTACGTGTGCAGCCATGCATGTGTGCGCTGTGTGTTCGCGTAGGTTTGCCTTTATGCTGATGTATATTTCAGGAATTTTACAATACAATGTAGGTGGACTTCTAAGTTAAGATCATTTCCTATTGCATTGCACATCTTAACCGACTATGTTCGTAAGATAATAATAAAGTCACTTGCTCTGTGCCATAATCAATTAAGTTGGACATCACATCGATTTGTAACGGATGCACTGTGCTGTATGTCTAATGTGTAATATGTGTGCAGGAGAGAAGTGGGTCTTTCCCCGAGGCTGCTTTATCCCTCTCTCCCTCTCTCTTTCTTACTCCCTTACTCTCTCTCTCTCTCCCTCTCTCTTTCTCTCCTCTCGTCTGATTAAGAGCCTCCTCATTGTCCTCCTCCTCAGGTTTTGAGGAGCTGATCACAGCTCCCCCTCAGGCCAGGATGTGGGGAACAAGTGCTGGCTGGTGTGACAGAGAGGGAGAGAGAGAGAGAGAGAGAGGGAGAGAGAGGGAGAGAGAGGGAGAGAGGGGGAGAGAGAGAGAGAGAGAGAGGGGGAGGGAGAAAGAAAGAAAGAGAGAGACAGAGAGAGATAGAGAGAAAGAGAGAGTTTTATTGGATCTTGTTCAGACAGTATAATCAGCCCTCCAAAAGCTGAACTCATGATCAATGACATTTCCCATGGCCACTAAGTAACTTTTGATTGGTATTATTAGTATTCGTATTAGTATTGTGTATTTACTTACTCACTTACTTGCTTGTTTTGTTATTTTTTGAAGTGCTATTCAAATCAGAATTACAGAGTGGATTACAAAGTGCTTTACTGCAACAAGAAGACAAAAGAACAGTAAAAACTAGTGAAAAATTAGAGCAGTAAAACTAAAGATTAAAGCAATGGAATGAAGAATAAAGTACAATGACATAATTTTAATAACATAAAGCACACAGTTAGCTATATGACAGTGGGGCCACTGTGTTGTGAGGCGGCCTGGTTTCTAAACTGAGGCTCCAGTTTGCTGCTGCATCGTTCTGCCAGCTGTGAAATCCATGATCAGTCGATGTGCCAGCAGATCGGAATGAAATTGACCACGCTGTCCTGGAGGGTGTTTTTATTTACTGACAAGGCCAAGCTGCTACCTCTTTCTCTCTGAACAACATCCAGCACTGCTTCTTCTCTACCATGTTATATGTGACCCAACAGAAAGTCACAAGATGTGCTTGTGTCTGTTCTCAGCAGATTTGTGACCCTGCCAGCAAATAGCAGAGAGCCTGTACTTTTTATGTATTGAGTAGAGTATTCAGAGTGTTGTGTGTGTGTGTGTGTGTGTGTGTAATAGAAAGACAAAACTCTTCACCTCTCCGACCATGCCATTCCAAGTCCCGTTAATCTTCTTTCCGTGTTTGCCATTGGTGACCAGGTAGAGGTCGTAGGTGAACTTGACCGACTTGGCAATCTTCTTCAGGATGTCAATACAGAAACCCTTGCAGCAGCGCTTGATGTAAATCCCCGAGTCGCCTGTCTGATTGCTGAGGGGAGAAGTAGGGGAGGGGGGGGGGGGGGGGTAAAGATAGGGAAACAGGAGAACAATTTTCAGCAAACCAAGGTCAATGTTTATTGGGGTTTGAAGACGTAAAACAAGTGGTCCAAGAGAGAGAGGACCGAAACAGGGATGAAATGAAATCAAACTAGAAAATAGAGTATTGAAAAAATCAGAATGGAGGAGAAAGACGACAAGTCAACAGTGAGGTGTGTGTGTGTGTGTGCGTGTGTGTGTATGTGTGTGTGTGACAGAGACAGATAGAGTGAGAAACAGACAGACAGACAGACAGAGGGAGAATGGGAGAAAGAACAGGATGAAAGACCAGTCAATAAAAGAAGGACTGACGCCCTCGGGAGATTCCAGGTAGGCCAGTGACAGAAAAGGAGGCCAATGAAGAAAATTCATTATCACAGACCGAGGAGAAGTGGATAGCAGGAGGGTCAGGGTGCAGAGGGAGGAGAGGGAGGAGAATGGAGACAGAGACCAAGAGAATCAGTTAGCAGAGGGGAAGAGGGTAGAGGTAATCAGAGGACAAAGAGATTGTGAGGTGATGAAATAGATTGATGAAATTCCCAAATCCCATTAGAGAAGAGGAGGAGGAACATCACAGAATCGTCATGGAAAAAGTGGATGAAGAAGCAAAAGAAGCAGGAGGTAAAGACAAGTTCAAAATAATTCAAGTCAACAATACTTCAACAGTCCTCTATTCACATATGCAAATGTCATTATTGCATTGATTCATTTCTATAATTGCTTTTTTAGCATTTACAATTTGATTGCATGATGTATTCTGCAAAACTATGGCTGTAGCAACTGGTGGTTTATGGGAGTAGAGTACTGGTGATTTGTTATGTGTGACAAATGACTTTGGAAAGATGCTGAAGGTTACACGCTACACCAGAAAAGTTTTAAATAATTCAAGAAATTGCAGCTATATTGAAGTGCGGATCAATACATCTTACACTCAGCTTCACAAGAAAACATGGTCTGTTTTAAGCACACTTGCTTCACATAGTGAAAACAAATCTGATTTTTACTCCTATGTGACCCAGAATTGATGCCTTCAGCAAAAAGAAAAAAAGCCGAAAAGAAAATATTTTTTTTATGTCCAAATCCAGCCGTAAATTCTCACATGAGCTTGAGCTGCTTGCGGCACGGCACGGTGTTCCTCATGCAGGTTCCGCTGAGCGGGTCCACGTCCTCCACGATGACAAATGGCGCCTCCTCCAGAGTCACGATGGACAGGTGGTCGTCCTCCCGCTCCTCCGCTCCCGAGTACAGCTCAAAGCGAGGCCACACGTGGTACCTCATCGTCAGAGAGCCTCGCTCCCACTTGCCAACCTGCAGGAGCGAGAGGGAGGAGGGCTGTGTGACATACAAGCTAGAGCAACAGGTACAGAGAGGCAGGGGGACGCTCCAGGAGAAAGAAAAGACAGCGACAGACACATCACAGAGGGTAGAAAGGAAGACTGAGAAAGAGAAAAGACAGAAGAGAGATTAGAGGAGAAGAGAAGAGAAGAGAAGAGAAGAGAAGAGTAAACAGGACAGGACAGAAGATATTCACCCTGTCCCATTGCCTCTCCTTGTCCAGTAGAATGATGACCAGTTTGGGGTGCATCTGGTAGCCGTCTTCGCTAAACGACAGGTTACGGCCTTCAAACGTCACATTCATCAGATACCTGAGAATAAGAAATACAAGTCGGAGTTAGAAATAAGATATTTTAACTTCCCATAGTATTCAATGTCATATCTATTGGTCTGAAAGGGAAATGCGCTGGATTTAGACTTTCAATATGACTTTTTATACACAATTCAAGCTTAAAAATGTGGAATAAATATGAATTTAACAAAAGTCCCTGCAGCAACCTCGTAGGAAATACACAAGACTGTGGTGAAATGGATACGTTTTTCAATCAGTGACACCAGAGTGCAGACTAAGTCGATTTAAGGTATATTAAGATTCGTTATTCTTTAGAGACTAAAGCACTAAAGCTACATAAATGAAATCAATGATACTTAATAAATCAATACAGCAGTCCCACTGCAACACTGATGTCATTGTGTATTTTGTCTTAAGTTCCAGGCCATTTCTCTACAGAGGGGACAAGGCTTCAGTAGTGGGAGGGGTGGTGGGAGAAAGCTCAAGGGTCCTCATTTATAAATATTCCTAAATGTCTGGTACATTGAAGTACTAGGCCAAAACATTTGAATCATAAAGCATACATGCCCAGTGTTTGTAATGACTCAGTCTAATTTTCAGTTGAAATATTTTGGCAGTGCAACAATGTTCTTTTCTCAAATTTGTTGGGATCTTGTTTAGGAAATGATGCCTGGAGAGACAGCTATGGCCAACAGGCAGAATATCTGACTCCTTTTTGTTGTTTGTTAAAGAAGTGTCCACTTTTATCAAATATTTCAAAAGTGTTTTCGCCCAAATATTACAGTGAAAAGAGACAGGAGTGACCTCATGCAGTCGTGATCACATGGCGTATGAAGTAAAAGCGGGGAGGACGCTGCTACCCGAGGAGACCCTGCTCGGCCCTGATTGCCTTCATGCTGTACAGGTTGCCTAGCTAGCCTGAACCACGGCAAAGATGACCCAGTTTGAGGCTTGGTAAAACATATGCCAAGCTCATAGACTGAGAAAGAGAAAGAGGGAATAAAAGGGAGGAAGAGAGAGAGTGATAGAGAGGATGAGGGAGGGTGAAGAGGGCAAGACGCAGAGAGAGACAGGCAGGGAGGGAGTTAAGAGAGAGAGAGAGAGAGAGAGAGGAGGAGGAGGAGGGGGTAGAGAGGCAGAGTGTATTAAGTGCCTGTGTGAATACATATCAGCATATATGTGTCAACAAGTGCACGGCGCAGGCAGATAAGCTGGAATCATCTCTCTCTCTCTCTCTCTCTTTCTCTACCGCCTCCTTCCCTCACTGTTCCTCTCCCATTCTGTAGGCTGCCATCACCATGGAGACGCTCTGCCTCTGAAACAATCCACCGGAGAAATAAATAACTGGTCTAAATGCAAGGAGTGAGGGGCTGTGTGTGTGAGTGTGTGGTGTGCAGACTGTTTAAAGGAGGTGTCGTGTACATTTAACCGCCACCATCTCCAACCAAGTCAACGGTGTGAAACAAGACAATAAACCTATTCACAAGTGAATAAAGAAAACACAGACAACAGATGAGCAGTGGATCTGAAACTCGCCCAAGATTTTATCACAAGAACCTCCTACTACAACACTCCGGTACCTCCATCTCAAATGCCCTCGACTGTATTTTTAAACCCACCTCACACACAGACCTAAGTAGGCTACATGCTTTGAGCAAGTCAATAAAATGACTCAAGCCTTGCTGAAATGCCTATTGCCGCATTCTAGCTGGCTAGCACATTAAAGTGCTGTAATGCGCATGTAACATGGGATTAGCCCCCTAGAGCATAATCTCAGTTTGAATAGGGAACCAAAATGATCCGGGGGGGGTGGTGTGTGTGTGTGTGTGTGTGTGCGTGTGTGTGTGTGATGGGGGTCTGCGTGTACCAACCTGTTGCGGCCCCGCGCCAGTACGACCCCCGGGATGAGGTCAGATGTACGACCCCGCATGTGTCCATGTGTCATGATCGGTTGACATGTGTAAGTATAAACAAAACCCCAACAGAGGGGAAGGGGGTGGGGGGGGGGGCGCTTAACACCAATATAACGTAATGTAACGTGTTGCCATGGCACCCACAACCACAGCAATTTTCATGCAATCTGCTGCGTTGCCATGGGAACAGTAATCTCACCCGAGAGAGGTTGGTTGAGAGAGAGAGATGGAAGAAAAGGGGAGAAATGGAGAGAGGGAGAAGAGGGAGAGAGAGAGAGATAGAAAGATTGGGGTATCTTTCTGTCTAAGCCCGACTGTTTACCCACTCGCCTCATTCTGTCTCTCACTTTCCGATCAATCTCTCCCGCTCGCCCCTGAGGAGCTGCACTTAAGCGTATCGAAGCATACATCAATGGGATCCATCTACCCATACATTAACCTGCGCAGGTAGATAGATTGATGCATGCTGAGAATTTGCAGCAGGAGAGGCTGCTCCGTTTATCATTTTGTAGCCGTGCAGTATTGATGTAGCTTTTATGTGCTGTTTGATCCCTTCCCATGTCAGAATTCCCCCCTGACTCCACTGGATGAAGAAAAAAAAAAAAAAAAAAAAACAACAACTGGGATGAGCCACTAACAGAACCTCATGCGGCTCCATCACAGCCATATGCAGCCGCTAGCGCGTGCCTCGCTCGCCAACTGTTCCCAACTAATCACTGGCTGTGAAGGGAATGTATGAGTTACTGAGACACTGAATCATCAATGCCATGGATACGATCCCTCACTTTTTTTTTTCTCTTTTTCTCAAATCTCTTCAAACGTATTTCAGAGCCATATGATATGACTTACTTGTCTTGAATTATTCCTTTCATCTCCAAGTGGAGCCGAACGGGACCACAAATTCTCGTCACTGCATTTCCGGGATACAGAGATATACTGTATATCACTGCTCTGTGTGTGAAAAGAAATCTACTGTGCACATTCACACACGTGTACGCGTCAGGTTTGGGTGATTACTCAGAAAATATAATCTGGGATGATTGCAGAAGACCTGCCTCTGAGGAGTAATCATTCACTGATGAAATGTGTGCTACACATACACTGAAGTCCTGTAAGATATATGCAGGAACTGTGTGAGGAGATTGACTGTGCGATATGAAAAGCAATCTTCGAATAAACTGCTCAAAATTCAGCGATTTTTCATTGCTGAAACTTGAAAGTAATGTCTAACACACACGGCAGATGCAAAATGTCAGTCTCAGATCCTCTTAGAACTACAGGCTTCAATAACCGAGTCCACGGTTTACCTGTCTATGGAAAGGAATCAGTTACTGATTACTGAAAGTTTAAAGTAATGTGGACTACACATACTCTAAGATGAAAGATGTAAGGCTTGGAGTCTCTTTGAGCTGCAGCCTTTAATAAGTGAGTCCACAGGAGCTCCATGTGATCTGGGCCCATGAGGACCCCTGTTGAGAAGGGACATCAGACAGCTACCTGTGGAGTCTGGAGAGAGGGAGCACTATATCAGACAGAGTCCTCTCTCATTCAGAATGTGAGCAGGGCTTAACAGGCAAGGACAGTGACCTTCTACAGTCTACAGACCCTCTAAAAACATTGCATACAAACAGGTCTGTTTTTGTAATTTTGCAGTAGCCATCTATAATATCAAAAACAAGATTAGATGTTTGTTTTATAAGTCATGCTAATGTAACATGAACAGTCCTTTCTAATATGTGTATTTATGGGGAAAAGGTGATGCACATTAGGCACATGGAGGAAAAGAAAAGCTTTCGAGTCAAAGAGGGCTCCATTTGTTTTCTACCAGGCACAAATGTCATGTACTTTTCTGCTCTAAACTTATTAGTACTGTCGTATGCTTCCATGCAGAAAATTACAAGACAAAGAATTTATTGATTATTATTAAAAATATTTCACTTAGAGCCTCGTGTTACTACATAAGAACCAGCAAATGTGATATGGACCTGAATTGGATTAACTTGGAGACAATATTGACTCTAAGATGATTAAATTGATTAAATATTAAGTTAATGCATTGGTTTTGTTTGAGCTAACATTTGAACAAAATTTCTAGGCACACCTGAGCTCACTCACTGCTCTAAGGTACATTACAGGACAAAATCCACCTGAAAACACTTTAACATTATTAAAAATAGCTATTGGCGATGTACCTTGCATTTCTGGGCCCATTTTGTTGTTTGGTGGTGTGTTTTTCTTATTCCTGTTGATAACTTGAGACGATGTGAGGTCACTTTGAGATATTTCCAGCGCAGCTACTTTGGAGTTTAATAGCAGAAGATTTTTCAGCTATCTAAAACATCAACGGTAAACATCAGGTTTTGATGCCAGTCCCTCAGAATCAAAGACCAAGGGCTTCTTTCTAGAATCACCATTTTGCACCGACGGTCAACAATCATTCAGGGAGAGAAGAAGAGGCAGAGAAACCAATTTCTCCAAAAACTCCTTCTCTTGCTCTTACTGCGCTATCTCTATCACGATCGCTCTCTCCACCTACAAATATAACCCACAGCTGTACGGAACAAGTTCAGGGTTGTCAAAAGGCATTCTGGGACATGGAGGAAATCGATAACTGAAGTAGAAGTAGATGAGGCAGGTTGAGGGGAAAGTGGGTACACCAAAAAAAGTAAATTACAACACTTCATCACAGAATAACTGCTGGAACATATTGAACATCACAGATTGATGATATATAACGGGGTAAGAGCATCTCAGGGTGGAATTTTCCTTTAATGGTCGCTAAAGTCGCAAATGATTTATGGACTTTTTTAGAGGAAACAATATGGATTTATGTACGATATGGGTAAAATGGACGCACCTTTGCAAAGCACTGCCCCAGTGACAAGGTTTTGTACCATTTGGTAGCTTTTGTTAGAGTTACAGAACAACATAAACCTCCTGACCATCAAGGAATCTATCACAGTAATTCATGTGGTTTCTGTGGAGTTTTTCTCTGGCTTGAATTCAGAAAAAAGGTTCCAGTGGAGAAACTCACTCAGAAACCCTTAAATCAAGCCTCTATCATTTTCCAGTCGATAACAGTGAAATCAAAACTGAGGTTATCATCAAAAACTAAATTCATATTACCCACAAAACATCGCGATAACAAAAACGTCAATATCATGGTGAAAAATGTATTAACTCACACATGATGCACTGAACATACGGTGAGCAGCACATACAACATATGTGTATTAGTGTTCATTGATCCAATAGAGTGAACATTCACGTAAAAGGCCATATGAAATATTGATCGGTTATTTCAATGGCATTTTAATGTCCCTCACATGAATTAGTCATAAATAAGGAAGGGACAGACTTGACAGAGTTAAATGAGACTCTAAAATGAATTCATGCTCAATATAAATAATAAGTCACGTCCATAAACACAGACTAATCCTTTCTTATGAGAGAGGCAGAGATGGCGAGAGGGAGAGAGATAGTTAGGTAGACGGATGAGAGAGAGAGAGAGAGAGAGAGAGAGAGAGAGAGAGCAAGTGAAAGAAACATCACTGCTTTCCGACTCAACTTCAGCTAATTGAAAGAGCTTTTTAGTGAGAATGGACTGCTGTGAGAGCATCACAGAGCCACGGCAATAATGAGAGAGGAAAAGAAAGAGCGAGAAGAAAAAAGGAGCAGGAGGGAGAGAAATATTCAGAAACAAAAGAATAGAGACGACACAAAAAAAAAGAGAATAATATAGAAGGACGGAGACAAAGGGTGAGGTATCCATACAGTTCAGACAGATACCCGGGTGAAACTGATAGAGGTTAACAAAAGAAAGAAAAGGAGAAAAAAAAAAGACAGAGCAGTGGAAATAGATACTCTGACCCACTTCCACGCAAGGAAGGGTCTATGAAAAGAGACGGCCATTTGGGCTCAAGATGCCCAAA
>NC_135999.1:7405171-7522671 GCF_048128805.1 Centroberyx gerrardi | reverse complement strand
TTGTACTCGACGCCCTACTCATTTTATGCACCAAACTAAAATTTGAAGCTCAGAAAACTGGGAGAACATGGCTCATTGCTTTTTTCATTTACCATTTTTTCACAGCAGGGAAGTGCGCCTCGCCTGGACCAAGGCTCAAACTCACAATGTTTAATCAAAAGCACAATCTGTTTATTTGAAGCTACGGTTCGCATGACAAATGATCTCCGCTGACAACAAAATGCAAAAATAACCCTATTCGTTTTGAGCGACACAGATCAGGGATAAGGCTTTGTTAGCCCCGTGTTGCCTTCGGTCCTTGCTCACTCGCGCAGTTTGTCAGTGTCATGCGGCGTGTGCAGCACCAATATTTGTACATTTGTCCGGCTCCAGCCCCTCTGACCGCCCAGCCCCTCGGCAATGACTCACTTCAGTACTTCATTGGAGTTGCCGGTGCTGGAGCCCTTTTTGTCGGGTGGCCCGTGGCAGCTCGACTTCAGCAGGGTGTGCGGCCCCCGGTCCAGCATCATGGTGGAGGTCGCCGTGGCGATGACAGCCACTGCATCACGCACCCTGGCCTCGATGCCGTAGTCCCATTCGTCATATGACACCGAGATAAGCCCTGGGAGAGAGGGAGACGGAGCGAGGGCAGCGGGGAGGGGAGCGCGGCAGGGTGGGAAGGGTGAGAGGAAGGGACGCGTGGAGAGAGGGAGGGTGGGGAGTAGAAAGACAGAAGGATAGAGAAAGAGGAAAAAAGGAGAGAGGGAGAGAAAGCGTGAGAAAGAGAGGGAGGATACAAACAGACAGGCAGAGGCAGAGGAAATACAATGGAAAACAGCCGTAGGGGGAAAAGATATAGAAATTGAAAGCATTTTAGAAACACTGAGAACAAGATTAAGGATACGATCACACCTACAGTATCTGTCCAAACCATAGTGGAAAAGTTTACTTTGTTGCATTTTTGTATATGGTTTGTTTAAGCTTACACTGCCTAATTACAAGCAAACCAGGGCTTCTGAACAAGTCACATGGACTCACAAGTAGCTTCAAGTTTTGGTAACCTGTCATCTTACAAGGTTACAGATGGAGGCAGCGTGGGACAAAACAAAACTTACGCTGAGCATGATGGACTTGTGTGTGCTCTTTGCCGTAATTTACCTTATCTGGTATTCATACCAGGTAAGGCAAGGCAAGGCAAGTTTATTTATATAGCACATTTCATACACAACGACAGAGACACATGAAGAAATAGCTGAATATGAGCATCAGTCAAGACTGCGGTTTGCCCTCGCTTCAATTTGTTATGCACTTATTCCAAGCAGTAAGTGCTAGTTATCAGATGTCAACATCCGTCTCCTTCTACCCATATACTTTTGTATTTTGGGTTCAGATGGCATTGTTCTAACCTGTACAGAAAATTCAAGTCGCACACTCTTCTCTATTCTTTTAGTTTTGTGCTATTTATTCCGCCAAACGTTTTCGGCTGCATGGCCTGCGTTGGGGTGATACAGAGGCCCAAACAAACCGAACAAAAGCAGTGAATGCTCCAGAGTTTGAATTAACTGCACTGTACATGCTTGGTGTGGACGCGCCAAGAGGAAGGCTGCAAGGGAGAGCCATTCTGACTACAAGGTATACTGTAATACCTGATGCAATCTGCTTCCTGTCTGCACCAATGTTTTGGAGAGATGTTTTCAAAACAACATATGATTGGGGATTCTTTTAACTTTGGAGTCCAGTAAAGTTTAGACTATCACTAGCAAACAGACACATTTGTTATTAAACTTCATAGGCAAAATGTAAAAGTAAAGCCTTCTTTCTTTTAAAGTTCATGTGAGGATTGGCATAACGAGTCCATGTAAAATTATCTATACAAACAAATTAAAAACTCACTCACCTGAGAAGATTAAGAGTGAGCGTGCCCCCTGCCTCTGACACAGCACTGTGCAAATGGGTCTTAGTAGAACATTTGCATATGTGAATAAGCCCATCTGTCACTTACGCCCACTTTTCACTTCACAGCTCAAATTTACCACATAATAATGTGATATTTGATTGATCACTATAGGAAAATGCTCTATTTGCTTGGCCCCCTCCACAAGAAGGTCAAAGGTCAGGGTCAGCTACAGAAGGAGGGTTTTGGCCACCCTGGCTAGGACACTAAACTGTGTCACTATAGTCCTTCAATAAAGTCTTACATACATGCTTCAAAAAATATGGAACAAAGCTAAAGCTATCAGAGTTTCTCGCAATGGCAGATGGTAGATCAAGTGAAAGGCCTGGAAAAATGTCTTCCAACATGTTTATCGTCTTAAGTAAAGCCTAAGAGAAAAGTTTGGACTTAAGAAGCAAAGATCCTCTTTGCGACAGGAAGCAACAGGGTTTATGGGAAAAGTCTTAGTCTTGAAAAACATTAGCACTAACAACGCCTCTGGCATGAGAGAGAGAGAGAGGTAGTTGTATCAAGGTAAGAGCCTTGGACCCCGCCTTTAAAAACACTGGTGATCTGTGGACGGCCCTGGTGTTCAGGTGTACCTGTCGGGAAGACGGAAGGAACGTGGTCCGCGTCTCCGGCCACCAGCGAGGGGACAATCCAGGTGTATCCGTAGCCGGTCAGGCCGACGGAGTGGGCCACCTCGAAGATGGTGCTGGCCTCCTCCTTGGTGCAGTAGAGCATAATCACGGGGCTCTGCAGCTTCTTCATCTGGTTCTGGATCTTGGAGTCTCCGTCGTCCACCGACATGTCCAGTAGGAGGACTTCTTCTAGCTCCCAGCCCACGAAGCTGTTCTCGATGGTACTACGGACCTAGATGGGAACGGGAGGGGAGATGTGAGGGAGAGATGATTTTAAAAAGTGTAGGCTGCAATACATACAGTTGTGAGGGAGAGATATTGGGAGTGAAATTGACTGAGATGTCTCCTCCTCCGGTTCCCAGAACACAAAACTGTTCTCTGTCTTTACAGCTCTCCTGGGAGCAGGGAGCAGTGGTCGATTTGTTCAAATTTAACGAGAGGGAGAGTAAGGCACTTACTTTTACTCGAGTAAGGTATATGCATAATGTATATGATTAGGGAGGTCAGTAGAATGGAAAGAGATTTAGGTTGGTTTATGCTTCTGGTAAAAACTGGCAGCACAAATATAAACTGGTATAAAATGGGTTTTCTGTATCCACCTGCAGAGTTGGGTTGGTTGTTTTTCCCCAAATATTTCCAAATTCAGTATTGTGAATAAATCATTTTTGTTTAGTTTTTGATTACTTTGTCTTCAAAACCCACAGAATATGAAGTTAATTAATTTATTCAAAATCAAATATAGTTATCATCTACAATCACTTCTTCTAATTTCATCTTAACCAAGAGTGCCAGCAGTTATGGAATAAATAGTAACCATAGCCAGAATCAGAATCACTTGGTACAAAGACAACACATACAGAGCAAGGCCAAGGATACACTGCAAGATACACTGGGGACAGTTGAGTAGATGATACTAGACTCTATACTGCATATACATACAACAATAACATTAGCTAATTTGGCTCTTCAGAGGAGTTTCTGTGCTGGATATCCTCACTCATCACCTGTATTTAGACGACTGTGGTATTTTGACATGTGTTTGTTGTTTCTTTCAAGCTGTTTAAACTGTTGCTTTATGTCTGTTGAAAAGATAGCAAAGTTTCGAGGCACCTTATCAAAGGATTAGAAAACACAGCAAAACCTAAAATAGGTGGCAGGCCTCTTATGATGGGTCCCCACAAGACAAACGTAATAACACCTTATAATGTACCTGGGTCCCAGAGTGAAAGTGAATTTCTCATTTGAATCCACGGTTGAAAAAGTTTAACACTATTAGCTGTATGAGGAATCAGTACCTTGCTGCTTCTAGGTGCTGCTTTTATCAAAGGAATACATTTATTTTAGTAGAGAATATATTCCTCGCAATTCTTGGCCTCATCTTGTTAGTAAATGGTATGCTATGTATCAAGGTAGTGCATTTACCTTGGTGATAGTGTAGCGGATAGGTGGCACAGGCACATAGTTTGTATGTATGTGTGTGTGTGTGTGTGTGTGCGTACATGTATGTGTCTGTCTGTGTCCGTTTACCTTGTTGACAAAGTCCTGGTAGCCGGGGTAGTATGTGGTGACGATGGAGAAGATGTACCAGTCGTACTCCTCCATGATGTTCAACATGACTGATGCCTGCTGCTCGATGGACGGGCCGAACTGGAAAAACATGGAGTGGTCGTCCTGGAAACCAGAGAGAGAGAGGGAGAGGGAGCCAATAGGCAAACAAGGTCATGAGTCATACAGCATGAGAGAAAACTGGAAGGTAGGGCACAGATGTTTGTGGAGAGTGTCCAGCTACTGCAAGCCGCGGGAACAAACATAGTCCTGTTTGTGAGTTGCGCATACCCTGCTCATGCTTTGTAAAGGCACAAGGGAATGTGTAAGAATTTGACGTATTTTTCATTTATATTTATGATGTTTGATGCTGAGCCTTTTACTTGCGTGCAACGTCAAAAATAAGGTCTGTCCACTAGATATGAATAGTCATAAACATGTAGAGACTCATTACAACATCAAGGAACTGTAACAGATCTAGCACACTACAGAGATGACAACAGGTAAGATTTCCACTTAGTTCAGTGACATGTACTTCTACTGTGGGTAGAAAAAAAGATGTAGACATCAAAACATTTCTCTGAAAGGTTTGGAGGAGACGGGAAGAGAAGGAGAAGTAGGACGAGCTTTTGGACCTCCAGGAACCTAACGTCTGGGGCCAAGGACTCGCCGGGGCGCGGCGCAGTCACCCGTGTAAGACCGCCATGTGACTCATCAGGGCGTAGAGGTTGAGATGGATTACTCATGAATGTAAGTGACTGGAGGCGTCATGGCACAGGGACCGTATGGAGGACGGTATCACGTCAGGGGTCTTCTGTATGTTCAGAGTGAGATAATATTGAAAGGAGAGTCATTGGGAAGACAGGAGGTATCGGGGTACACTAACACCACACTGGTTGCTGTTTAACTATTCCATAGGCTTCCTAGCTTAGTTTGACTAGAATGATGCCAAGGTAAAGTCCATTATTATTCATTATTCCTACTAAGATAATGACTTAAAATCTCCTCCACACATAACAGCACGATTAAGGCAGACTATATTTCTTTTTAACCATTTACTTATCAGTCACTTAACTTGAACTTTAATGCATGTGACCTATAGCCCCTAAATTCACTCTTGAATGTTTGTTTTTCTCCACGTGCCCCCCGGAAAACAACTCGCATTTGCATGCATTGCTACACTTTTGCGTGTGCGTGCGCTTTCTCGTAACATGTGAATCCTGCGTATCCGTCCACGTGTGCAATCGGTCGTACATGTTAGTCATGCAGGAGGCTGAGCCCTCCCCGGGTTAGGTGTACTCGCTCCACTCAACATCAAAGCCCATCCCCCCCCACCCCCCCCACCCCCACCCCTTGCTCTCCAGTCATTTCCCCCCACAGGGACAGAGATGATCTGTTACCTACTTTTCACTGTAATGAGGTAATAACATTGTGATGTCAATTGAGGGTGGGGGGAGGGGGATGGGTTGGCAGCAGTGGAAATGAGGGGGGAAGTGGAGTGTGAGTGTGTCTGGGTGTGTGTGTGTGTGTGTGGTGAGGGAGATGTTGAACCTGATGTTGAACCCGCATCGACACTAAATACACTCCACTTGCAATAACGGGAACGAAGGTATCCTCACACATGACCGACAGCTAATGCGCCGTCCACCTCTAACCCCCCGCACTCCCATCCGACTCCATCATTGTTTGAGTATGTCAGCTGCGTTATGCTGAGTGTTAAATGAATTCTGAGGACGAGCGCTATATGTAATTTCCCCTGACATTATTATTCTGTCCGTGGATCCAGTAATTCCTGCCAGCCCCCTCCATCATCATCCATCCATCCCTCCATCCATTCACCACGCTGACACCTCTCCGCTGTCCTCTGCACACCTTCACACATTCTCTCTCTCTCTCTCTCTCTCTCTCTCTAACTTATTCAGCTACATGATGCGCAAACACAGATGTGATTGAATTTGAAAACCCTCCTCTCATGCTCCACTCTTTTTTCATTCCTTCTTCTCTCTAACTCACACTGTATCTACTACTTCTTCAGCCCCCCCCCCCTCCTCCCCATCCACCTAAACTCATTCTTTGTCTTACTATCTCTCTCTCCTTCTCATCCTTTCTTTCTAAAAGTGGGCTCAGTGCAGTGCAAGCACTTGTGAGAGCAAACCTGCCATTCAGAGGGATCACGAGGGCACTGCTTACTTCATTCTTCCCGTCTCAGATTACAGCTAATCATCCTCTCTTTCTACTTTCTCTTTCACATCCTAATCACCCCTATTTAATTTCTGTCCTTTATTCACATGGCATTAGTGTCAGTGTCTCTTATTAGTCTCTCTCTCTTTCTCTCTTCCCCCTTCAACCCCCGCCCTATCTTTTTCCTCTCTGTCCTCCGTCTTCACATAATGTCCTGCAGCTCCATTAGTTCATATCACAGAGGTGTTAAGTGTCCTGAGGGGCGCAGTGTGTGTGTGTCATTACAAGAGCTGCCTGCCTGCCTGTCTGCCTGCCTGCCTGGCTTGGCTGGCTGTCCTTTCACATCACGCACCGCTCAACCATGAGCCCAAAAAAATGTTTGCCACCCAAGTCACAAGCTCCTCTTTGTGTGTCTCCTTTCTGTGAGTCACAAGTTGCTTTCTGTGAGTTGCTTTTTGTAATTTATGCTGTCAGATTCGGTTAGACGGTGTTAAAAATGACTGGAGGGACTGCCCCTTGTAGGGGTATGAAAGCACCCCTGTGGCTGTTACATAAAGGACTTTTTAAAAATAAATCACAACAAAAACTAGACTCAAACCTGTTTTGTTGTTGATTGTGCCTTTTGCGTGCGTCTTTGTAGTGCAAAACACCATTTTTCAGAGTTCATGACAAAGGTTCAGGAGAGAGTCTCATATTCTACTGATCTACTTTCCTCACAGTTGTGTGTGCTTTAACAGAGCACTCTAAACCTTTTTTCTCCTGTGGCACGGACATTGATTATGTCCAATCTTCCAATTACCTTGTCAGTTCACCCCCCGTTTGGGTATATCACCAATTACACTTCCCTTCACCTTAGTTTATGCGCCTTTTGCCTCTCGCCTCTCGCCACCTCACCCCAGTCACATCAAACGTTACATTCGAATTCCAGTCTTAGCACGGGAATCTCAAAATAGTGAAACTGTAGTGGCACCAATTCTGCAACAGTCAGTTGTGTGAATTAGCCCAAAAAAAATCTAGTAGAGGAGCTGAGGTGAATCACTTGGGAGGCATTATTCAGCCTTTGTGCAGATATGACACCAGCCATCTAGCTTAGTAACACAAACCTCTGTATCTCATTCCAACTCCCTGAGGTGCTGTAGTGGTGCCTAACATGTGAGCGCAACCTCCAGTTAATACAGTGACTCTCCACCCTCGGCGACCTCACTGGAGTCCCGGCGGATGACATATACAGAAATACATACAATATGTTAATGTGCACACTCATCCATGTATAGAAAACATTTTTGTTTTTTTTTGCAGATTGATCCCCACGGTGTTGATGTCTCTCCCTCTCTGTCTCACATATTTGAATGAGATGTGTTCGGATGCTCGCGAAGCGTCGGGGGCTGTTGCATGATTTAAACCTATTAAGACAGCGAGCGTTGGGCGCGCTTGATTTAGCTCAGATTGTCATGGGCGCTTCTTCGGTGCGTAGTCGGCGCGGAGCCTGCCTCTGCGGCTGCAGCTGCTGCGTCAGTGTGCTGTACTGTACGTGTGCTGAGGGGAGCGAGCCTAAAGCAGGAGGCTGAAAGGATTTGGCAACTCATCTCCATGTCATGCCAATGAAAGCCTGTCTCCAATTAGATTTGCAGAGGAAGAGCGACATATCGGCCCACTGCTCAACAAGCCCTAGTGGGAGAGGATTGGAAGGGAGAGAGACACACAGAGAGAGAGAGAGAGAGAGGGAGAGAGGGAGAGAGAGTGACAGACAAAGACGAAGACTGAAGAAGAGTGAGAGAGAGTGAGAGAGGGGGTGGCTGTTAAGGCTGAGAGAGATAGAGAAGAGTCTCGCTTGAGAAAACAGGCAAAACCTAAGAACTCATAGAGACAGGGGCTCACAAATACGCACACACACCGGCACACGCATACACACACAAAAACACACACACACACAAGTGCCAGTGTACACATCGTTCCCTCCAACACTCAGCTTTTTCCACTTCATCACACTCGTCTTTCTCCACCTTTCATCTTCCTCCCTCTGTCTATCTTTCCTCACCACATTCTGAGCTCTCTCTCTCTCTCTCTCTCTCTCTCTCTCTGCCGCTGTCAGTCTTTTTCAGATTAAGCCCATCGTGCTTCATCATCATATTTCTAATCAAACACACACACGGTGTTAATTAATCTCATATTCGTTGTTTAATTAGCAATGACCCTTTTTCCACGTCTCTTCCCGGCTTCATTTAGTACACTTCATTTTAAAGATCCCACAATGTTCTGATTGAATTACTTTGCTATTTTAGTCGAGGAAATGATTTCAGAAGCGCTCGAATATGATTCACTCCCACAGCAGCCAATGGAGTGATGATGGAGCCACTGCTTTCTATAAATGAAGACCTTTTGGATATGAGGACATGGGGACAAGCTACTGTATACGAAATATGGTTACCAACAACATGAACATTTGTTTACACTACTAATGGCAGTAATGGCAGCAGATTTTGTTTTATTAGCATAAATATGTGCTTTCATTAACAAATGAGCATAGTTTTTTTTAATAGCCATTCTCTGATTCTATTGAAGTGTTGCTGGTGTGTAAATTTGATATCTTTTTGCTATCACTGTGTTTATGTGGCCAGTGAAAGTTTCCAACTTGTGGTATGCTGATAGGATGTGTTATTTTGCTATTCGTTTATGTTATGTAATAGCTTAATTTAATTTTAAGATAAAAACATTCAACAATCTGTGGCTTGCTCATTGTTACAAAATTATACATGGTGGCCCTTTGCAATAAAGTCATGATACAAGACACTGAGAAGCAACAGAGGCAGGGAATTCTGTGAATAATTAGGACCAATGGTGTTTCTTCATTAATTTAAATCCTTTTAGATCACTATTTCATCCAAATTTCTATTTTGTCCGAGTGTTAAATCACCATTGCTTATGAAGGTGATGGAAAAAAAATAAAAAAATCTGTTGTGATAATACATTTCTTTGTTGTATTTAACTGTGTACGCTGTATTTCCAGCCTGTTAAGTACAGTGTAACCTTTAGAGACAGACCGGGAGCCACTTGGCTGTGACCCCATGTGAGAGAACATCACACCGGCCACGCCAAAACCCCCGGCCACAGCCAGCACCTCTCTCTGGGATTAAACACAGGCTACACAACCACAGGGCTTCTCAGGACCTGGCTAATACACACACATACACACACACACACAAAATGAAGACGAAAAGCCAATGCTTGTACGGAGGTGTTTATGAATAAGTGCACGTATCTACATGAATACATTCACACATATTTTACAATTTCAAATTTACAAATATGATGAAACACAGTCAAAACTGGGAAACACGTACGCGCACACACACGCACACACACAGACACACACACACGCACGCACAAACACACACGGCTTCAAATATTGCCGCATACCTCCAGAGGGGACAAAGCCAGATTTGAAACAAGCTTCTACCAATTTACACAACAAAAATAGCTCTCTACAGCTGCAGCAGTGTTCTCAAAGTCTGGGTCGGGATCTAAAAGTGAGCACTGGAAGATTAAATAGGCCCACATTATTTTGGAAAAGCAAGTATCACATATTTGCATTGCCTTGCCTTCCATTTTCCCTATACACTAAGGCACTGTAGGGTAAAACACTTAGGCTAGTAGGTTAATCGTCTAAAAGAGTAAACGTTTTGAAAGAGAGTAAACATTTTAGATGTTCCTTATGGAAAGAGATTAGTGTCCCAGCAGAGACTGGAGTTGAATTGCATGAATGTTGTTGTTTTCTCTCTGTTGTCAATCAAAATTCAGTTTTTTTACAGGACTATGCCGGCTTTTAGCATGCACACTGGGCAGAACTGTCTAGAGGAGACAGAGATGATTTTGGTGCCAATCCTCTCATCAGATATTGGGTAAAGTGACCAATGGGCCAAACTCCCAAAATGTTGGTGTAGTCCTTTAATTCAGATTCAGCTTCCTCAGATACACATCCCAGGTACAACAGACTTTTAATCCCTGAGTGTTCACTTGAAGGCAGTTGCCTCCAATTCCCAACTCACACAAAGATGATTTAGCTTAAGTTTTGCTTATTTAACCATGGCCAAAGCCCTTTCCTAACCTTAACCAAATAGTTTTAGTTGCCTAACCTTAAAGGATAATTCCTATTATTTTCAGCATAGGCCTTATTTTTCCTAGTTTTTGACATCATGACAATTGATTGTGTTCAATATTTCATCACTTACTTCTCTATAGAGTGTGACATAGCTTCAGTTCGCCGGGAGCGCTGCTGTAGAATACACACGTCCTTTCAACACAATAACACTCACACTGCAGCTAAACATGTCTTTAAATAGCTGTGATATCATGCGTTATCATGACATTTCAGTTATAATAGCCCATTTGATACTTTTAGAGTGTTGCTCACACACTTCATTATTTACTTTACTGGCTGCCAGTTTTCTGCTGTGTTCAGGTCATATCAGAAGAAGCAGAAGAACAGGTTTTCGTTGCTTCAGCTCAGAAGCATTCTTGGCAAGTTTTACTTATTGGAACGCCCACATCCAAAAACATTTGTATTTATGATACAAAATCATTTGTATGAAATTAAAACCAACCATAAACAACCTACAGCTTTTCTTAGGTACAGTTGATTGTATTAGTGTGAATATTTTGATATTTAATACCTTAGACTGCCACCTTTGGTGGATTTCCTGCTATGTTTAAGCTTGTGTTGACACTCATCCTAAACTCGTGATATCAGGCGGGAGATAACGGAGCCTGCAAAAAATTCCCACATATTCTACTTGCAATTACCACTAAGAGGTTGATGTGAATGGATTTTCCCAGTCGGCAGATCGTATTTACACAACATTCAATAGGCATTGGACACAGCATCAAAGAACTTGAGTGGTCTAGCTAATGCTAGTTAAAACAACATATATAATACCGCAATATACACAAGTTTCAGGCAAAGGATAATCAGAAATTTAATGTAAGCAGGTCTCAGGTCCAGAATTATTCTTTAACCCTAACCTTAACCAAAGTTGCTTACTTGCCTAAATGTAACCATTAGCTAAACTTTTCACATGACAAACAATTTATGCTATTGTCACATAATAATATAATATAACAACACATAATCTGCATTTCAGAGTTTGTGCTCTTTGAACAAAATTTTATGGGACACAGGAGAGAAAGCTCTGGCAGGATTCAATCGTAGGCCAGCAGGGGCACAAATGGCTCCAGAAGTGGCGAACATAACCACACAACTATATCTGGGCACCTGAAACTCTTAATGAAATAACATCAATGTGGAATATTGAAGTTATTAGTAGGGCTGAAACGATTCCTCGAGAAACTCGAGTAACTCGATTACTAAAAATCATCGATGCAAATTCTTTGCATCGAAGCTTCGTTTAATCCATATAACTATATACACACTCAGTGTGTTTCGCACGGATGATTATTACTATAACGCGCTGGAGAAAGAGAGAGAAAATAGCGAGGGGCGAAGAGAAGAGACAGGCCAGAGAAAACGACAGAAAGTGTCCAAAGTTTCGGATCCAGTGTTGCCAACTTGGCGACTTTGTCGCTAGACATAGCGACTTTTCAGACCCCCCTGGCGACTTTATTTCTCAAAAGCGACTAGCGACAAATATGCCGACTTTTTCTGACCATGGGAAGCAATGTTAATGTGTTGAATCCCAAAGCATTTGGCAATAAATTGGTTCGGCTGATGCCGGTTTTCTCTACTTGCTTGTCTAATCCAGAGAGGTCTGACGGTCACAGCGCTTCCCACACAGCGTAGCTCCCTCCCTCCGCTGAGAGCAGGGACTGTAGGATAGGGTCCACTTGTAATTGCTACCGGCGTACGCCGAAACTGGCCGGGTGGGCGGAGTCAGCACTTAATATTAAAACGGGATGAGATGAAGGCTAGTAAAGAATGCACGTTAATTATGGCTATATGTAATGGCTAGTTAAGAACGTAAATCAATATGGTGGCTAGTTATGATGTCCCTAAGTTAGCTAAGTTTTGCTCAAGAAAATAACCACAGAAAATAAAATGCTGCAGTCAATTTGTGAAAGCCTGAGCTTCATTCATGTTATTATTATGATAGTCACACACATACACACACACACACACACACACACACACCCCCACACACACACACCTACTCCCCTCACAGTGATGCATAAAATACCCCAGAAAGCAAAATATCAGGTGGTGTAAGTAGCAATTGGAGCCTAAAATGCACCAGTCCAATACAGCAGGTATATTCAGTTTAGTTTGATTGCAGTGAGTAGGGTCAGCAGGTGTAGGGCAACCCTTCAACATAGTAAATAAATGTACATTAGCCAGTCGTATGAACTTGTATGATATTTAGGCCTAGTAATAAATATCAATAATAATTATTATTTCACCTCGTTTTCAGTAAATCACAGTGTCGTATGGACAGCTTCGTGCGGACAGCTTTTCTCTTTTGTATATTTACTATTGCTCTTTAATAAAGCAAAAGTATTTCTTATCCGATTACTCGATTAATCGATGGAATAATCGGTAGAATACTCGATTACTAAAATAATCGATAGCTGCAGCCCTAGTTATTAGCTATCTTCAGACTTACAAAACAGTTTTTGATCCATATATTTGAAATATTGTGCAATATCAGGTATTCTGTTTAATTGATGCCTTCTTTTATTGTGTGAGCTCGATGTGAAAAGGCCCAAGCTAGCGTTCCACCATCAGAATTTAAAAACAAGAAAGACACCAGAGGGCTTTCATTATCTTCTCCAAAACACTTCTACCATGCCTTCGATTCTACACGACTAGCCACTGAAACTTAATCATCGACTGAATGTCTAATTAGAACAAATTAATCTCTTTGTAGTTTGCAAACACATTCACTCACGCATATACACATACGCGCACACACACACACACCCGCGGGCCCGCACTGCCCCGCAAACCCACACACACACACACACACACACACACACAAAAGCCCCTCTGAAAGCATGTGGAACCAGTGTATGCCTAAAGCGCTCTACACCACTGTATCTCTTTTGCCGCTGTGCGCGCAGAGAGGAAGATACGATTAATTGTCTCATTCAATCTCCCCCTATTACATCCGGCGCTCCGGCAGCACTCACATCATGTCAATCAAGCCCAGAGCCTCGTCCTGAAACGGAGCGGCAGAGATGAAGACGGGGAACGACAGATAAAACGAGGGCTGGAGAGCAACTGGAAGGGAACAGAGGTGGAAGAACAAGAGCGGTACAAAGTAGTGAAAAGAGCTGAGCAGAAAGGAGAGCGGACAGACAGACGCTTCATGTTTGCTGATGCAGAAGGAGATTTGAGAGGCATAAAGCTAGGAAATCAACAGAAAGAAAACTAACCAAGGACAGCGAGGGAAGGAAACTTGTCGGAAACAGCGGATACACAAAGCCCAATAAGACAATGAGTGAGGGAGGGACAGAAGGAGTCAATTTAGCTCCGTCACCTTTGGCCCCGCGCGATAATGGAAAGCTCCTTCACGAGGAGTTGATTAAGCTCGTTAGCACAGCAGAGAATGCAGGTAATTAATCACTGACACATGGGAGCGCTGCGTGCTGATTGGACCAGATCCCACCAATCCAGAGGAGCCAGAGGCCCAATTAGCCCTGACCCCAAGTGTGGCCTGACCTGGCTAACCAACTGCTATGTTTGCCTGTGTGTGTGTGTGTGTGTGTGTTTGTGTGAGAGAGAGAGAGAGAGAGAGATGGATAGAGATTTTTTTCAGATAAATCCCCGTGACATGAACTCCCATTACCTTTACTTCCTGGAAACAGAGTATCTTTAATGGTGACCTCATGCTGCACCAGTATGCTCAAATAAAAATTCCAACCAATAAAGCTATCACAAATTTTTTTAACAATCCTGCCCCTCCCATCAAATAAAACTGCCTTTCTCTCCCTGACTGAGATTTCATTGGTTTACACTTTTGAATGATTCCTCACTGCATTAAGTCCCGCCCCAACATCCTGTTTCAAAAGGAAATACATCAAATCAAGGAAGTAAAGACGGCGTTTCATGGAGTCTTTAAAGTAAACAGAGCTGTATTTTAGTGAAAAATGATCTGACAGTTGTAATAACCTCCGAAGCTGTGACCAATCTGATTATTTGACTGGAAGAAAATGTTTAAGACTACATATCGGTTCGACAAGTAAAAATGAACTAAAGAAGAATGATCTCCAGTGATCCAGTTATCCATCGCAGTGCATGTGGCATTACAAAGTCTATCCTATACAGATTTAAGAGCTTCTTGTGCCAAAACACACGCTTGCGCTCTCTCCTCCCTCTACCTCCACCTCTCCCTCCCTCCTCTGTCGATCTTCCCTACATCCTTCCACCCTGCCTTTTCCATTTTGCTTCCCTCTCTAACAAGCGCACAGGGTGAGAGTGCAGGCTGGAGTCAAGCACAGCGTGCAATGAGAGACATGCGGTTCAAAACCTTGTCAGGACGCGCTTTTCTTCGGCACGTCTTGACTCCGTTTCTCTCTCTCTCTCTCTCTCTCCTCACACACACACACACACACACCCCTCCTCTCCAAGCATTACTCTACCCACCTCCACTGCATCAGCTCATCCCTTCATCCTCTAACAACTCATCCCCTCTTCTTTTAGCCATTCATCAGTACCTGGGGGGAATGAGGATGATACTCTCCCTCTTCCCATTCATACACTCACTCCAGTCTCTGCATTCTCTTCTGTCTCTGTCTCCATTTCTCTCAATCTGTTGCACTCTATTTCTTATCCTCTTTCTTTGAAACTCTATCACTATATGTATATATCTTTCTCTCCCAGTCTGTCTGTCTCTCTCTCCCTCTCTTGCACACAGTTAAATCAGATAGGCTGGATAAGTGCGGCAGCATGGTTACACAGATACCAGAGGCACTAAAGAGAGCAAAAATCAATCACTTCTCCCTCTGCCTTTCATCAGCTATCGCTCTCCTTCTCTGTCTTTGTAGTCCGCCCTTCCTTCTTCAATCTTCCCTCTCTTCTGTTCACAGCATCATCCTCATCGTCATTATCTTTTGGATGCCATTCAAGATTTCCATCATTCCTATTTCAATATGTTGCTTTTGATTAAAAAAACAAGTCCCCCCATCCTCCCCAAAAAAAGATTTCTTTCCCCCTTTCTTTTCTTGGAGAGCACAGATGCCATCCCATCCCTCCTGCATTTGTGGTGCATGTCTCCTTCAGCACAAGACTTTTTGACTGACAGCAGCTGGCCTGTCAAACGCAGGGAAGACAGGGAGAGAGACAAGGAGAGAGAAAGTGAAGGAGAGACAGAGAGAAGGGAGGAGTGAGGGATAGAGAAAGACATTTCTAATTCAAAGAGACATGCAGTGTTTCCGTGGCAACTCGGTTTCCATAGAAACGGTCTTGCTAAAGATGCCATTAGTGTGAAAAAATACCCACTTACACTCTACTGCACTGTATGCACACAAACATAGGAGCATATTCATTCTTACACGTAAGTGTGCGTGTGCACTTACACATATGACAGCAGACACGCACCAATGCATGCGCACGCAAACAGTTAAATTGCCTAACACACCTGAGGTCAGTTATAATAGTACAATTACAGGCCACTTATGTCCGTACATACCACAATTATAGGTTTGGCCCTTTGGGATCGGAAGTGACAAATTGTCATGCTAATACTATTAGCTGTGCTTGTAGCTTAGTGCTGAGCTTTTACTGTGACTTCAGTCTTCAGATTATGTCCTGAGATTATACTGCAGGGGCCAAACGCTACTAATACTACTGCTAATACATTATTTCATTGACCATGACAGTCTGCAGGCTGGGACCACCCACTCATCTATATACACACATACAACTGATACAAGCTAACCCAGGCTGACAGTAGTGGACTGTGTATACGGCCCTACTTGCTGTGTGTATAGGGGGTGGAGGGGGAGGGTCAAGCCTGTGATGTACTGCATGTCTGTGCCATACACATATGTGTGTGTATGTGTGTCTCTCTTGTTTTGTGGAGGACGGCTGATGATTCAACGGCCGGCACGGCGAGGCCGCGTCACAACAACAGCTGAGATACGGTTATGTCACTGCTTCATTGGAACAAAGCGTCCCTGAACCCCACCATCCCCCCATATCCACGCCACACAAACCAACACCGCGCTGAGATGCTACAGGGGCACCGAGCGGCCACCTAGCACACTGTATGTCCAGCTGAAGTTGGGCTGGGGGAGGGATTGCGCAAAACCACACCTTACGCATGCATGAACACACACTTGGAACATACTACGCATGCATACACACACTTGCAAAAATCTCTCCGACTCTCCATTCACAACTGATGCCAATGAGTTTTCTGCTGTGAGTGAAGTTTACCTAAAGCATTTTCTATTTAATCATGACCACAACCTTATCTGAACCTTAACCAAAGCTTTAGTTGGCTAACCCTAACCCTGACCAAAGTTGTTTACTTGCCGAAACTTAACCGTTATCTGACCTTTTCATGACAAACAGGTGAAAATGGCGTGTCCAATTCGTGCTGTTGTCACATAATTCAATATGTGGTGCAGGAATGTAATGTTGACAGAATTCATGTCCACGACACAGAGTGCTCATTTCATTAAATTTTATGAGACTGTGTTGTACAATTGGCGGGGGGCTGTTTAGGTCATTTTGACAACTTAACAGTTCCATAAATTCTGTTCTCTAAACTCTGTCAAACACGCTGCTTCCACCATCCTCTGCAAAGATGTGTATCAGCTGGCATTGGAAACGTAAATCCTCCAAGAGTCTTGTTTGTATGAGACTGTAGCAGGTGACACAGTTCTTTATCAGTGGCCAACGCTTTTAGGTTTGTGATCTCCCTGTGATGTTTATTCATCACCGACTGTACTATTCAAATGCCTTGGTCCTGACCAGACTCTTTCAAGAAATAGAGTCTGGGAAGCCACTTTAATGTAGCCGACGAGCCAGTAATGCAGAGGCTGATTTTGTCCTGACCGGAGCAACCTTTTGTTAAATCGAGTGATTGCAGGTCAGTTTGTTTATATCGCTCGTCTGTGTCGCCCCCTCCGCTGAACACAGTAGACATGAACTGCCCTCTGTGTGAATTTAGCAACCAATTAGACAGATCTGATTCCTAATTGCTAGCACTTGATGTAAGCGAGGTCTGGCTTGCTAAACTACTACTCAACACCCAGCACTGTGATGTGAGTAGATAGGAAATGGATTTATCACCTGCTGTATAATGGCTAACACAATGCAATATCATCTTCAAGTGCTGTGTCCTTTCAGTCATCTGTATTGGGTGAGGATGAATCACATTCATATTATTCTCCCTATTTACACTCTCATTTTCCCTCAGCATGTCAAAAAATCCAAATTCTGTAACTTGTACACAAGCTGGGCTTTGAAGAGTGAGAATGTAAGCTTTGAGCCGCTATATGTCGGGGAGCGTTGGCTTGCTTTGATGCAGAACAGAAGAAAAAAGGGGGGAGAAAGAGAGAGAGAGAGAATGGCGAGTGGAAGACAGAGCGAGAGAGAGGAAAGAGAAAGATAGGGTAGAGAAAGAGAGAAGAAGGGAGAGAGCAAGGGAAAGGGAGAGATAGACTGTATAAAGTCAAAGGCAGGGAAAGTCAGATGGAACCACAGACAGAAACGAGAGAAAAATTAGAGAGAGACAGAAACAGAGAAGCTGTGAGCATGGTGGAGTCTGGCACTACCCACCAGTGTCTATTGAATAAACAGCGCTGTGTGTGATAACGCTCTACAGGGGCTAACAGCTGCAGTGCCACCTCACCTCTTGCCTTCGCCCCGGTATAATCCACAGCTAACACACACTCACTCTACAGCCTGTTAACTGACTCCTCACAACTAGAGCTTTCTCAAGAGGTGCTGTGATAAGATATCTATAAAGATGGAAAAAAAACACACTGCGTACCAAATTGGATTCAGATCACCTCCTGATCAGGTCCCAGTGGCTTCTCTTAAAAGTTACTTGTGATGTTAGCATAGCCACAGTGCCTATCTGTGCAGCAGCTGACAATTATTACAGGCTTCCTTGCACCTACGACTCAAGCTCCTTATACTAAATATAGGAAGTAGCCCCCAGGGTTGAGAACAGCTGATATTTAGTACACGAGGTATTATGTGGTGGAGTAATTTTAGAATTCCATCATTGTCATCGTTTAGCTGCCTCAGCGACAGTTTGGAGACTCGGATTCCCGCTGAGTGACAGCCGCTCGACGGCTCTGCGGCAACTACGTAATAACGGTGTCCAGACGGATGACGGAAGTCGCCTGAAAGACGCAGCTCGCGCGCTTTCCACTTGAGAAGAATTAAGAAAAGCAAGGCTTCAACTGTACACTCGTAGTGGGAGGATGGATGTTGTTGTAGATCGCAGCGGGAGGCCCGAGTGTTGCATAGTGCGAGTGGTGAGAATGAGGCCAGGGCTTATTAGGGGGAAGAGAGGGGAGCGAGTGAATGAGTGCCACTGAAGGTGCCACTCACCGAGTGTCACTCTCACCGCAGATAAAGACCACTGAGCTGGATGTGACAGTCTCCGCTGCTGGAGAGACTCACCAGCTGTCACAAACAGATATTACTCCCCGCTCTCCTTCGCTAACACACACCGGCCGGGGCCATACAAACACACGCGGCTGTGCAAACACGCATAAGCACGTAGCGCGCTCGTCCACACACACACACACACAGACAGGCGGACATAGACACTCAGATACAGACAGACACACACACTAGTTTGGCCTCACTGTGGAGTTACACTGGCATTGTCGATACAAGAGAAAAACGAAATTCTGACAGTAAAATGTTTCTTTCCTGTATTGCCTCCATCTCCCCTCTCCCTCTCCTTATCTCAGTCCCAACAAATGGAGGCTCACTGATGAATGTAAATGACTGCTCTCTCCTGCTCCGTGCAATTAGAGCAAACTCAACCTTTCTGCCTGTTTGGGATTAAATACCCACAAGTCAGCCTGCTCTCTCCATATTTAATAGCCCTTCCTCAGCCTGATGCAAAACCATGAAAACCACCACATTATGTGACATTTTTTTTCTGTAGTATCTCTTATCTTTGTATCTTTTATCTCTAGCTGTTTTTTTTTCTGTATTCCCTAAACACAAAAATCACTACATGATGAGGCTCAAAATCATTAACTATGACACCAGCACTCCCTCTAATATTTACAGATTCAGAAAAAAGGACTCTGGCATACTGGGAGTTTGTTTTGGTGTATGAACCTCTGATGACACTGAATGCTGAAATTTGAAGGCGGTCCCTCCTGTAACTTTTTGAGGCAATAGAGATGAGCGTTGCTGTCAGGATGGGGACTTGGCAGCTGTGACAAAGTCAGTGTGCATGCATAGTGAGCTATAAGGGGAAAATTACAGTAGAATGAGAAAATAGTCATAGTCATAGTCATAATGCTCATTGCTTAACGTTGACTGTGTATTATGGGCTTCAATGTACTAGTTATGGCCTTTAGTGTACTACTGTCTGGAAACTGTAAGATCACGCTTTCATTACTGTACTACTGTTGTCATACTGTGCACCTACTACACTAGAGTAGATGCTTCACTAAGCAAATCTTCTGTGATTTCATGCTGTAACTGCGACTTCATCTGTCAACAATTATTGAGACTAATATGCTCCATTCCACTGGTAACAACTTGTTGTATTGCTTTTAAGGTACAGCAACGCTGACAGCAGCGACGATTGGCACATAACAGAATAACACCTCCAACTCAGAATGCAACAGTCTATCACTCAATCTGATCACTGCTTTTTTTCCAAGATCACGGGAGCAAATTCTCTCACTTGTCACTCAAGCTGATCAAAAACAATATGTCTGAATAGCGTTTGTCTTAAACAGATCAGCTGTTGTCATTTGGCGACACAAAAAGCTAATCCCATTGCATTTGAATTATATGCCATCTTTCTAGTGCTGAAACGGTTAGTCGATTAATCAATTAGTCGATCAACAGAAAATTAATTGATTATAATTTTGATAATCGATTATCGTTTTAGTCATTTATCACGTATTATTAAGTAAAAATACCAAACATTTGCTGGTTACAGCTTCACAAATGCTGAGATTTGCTTGCTTTCCTCCGTTTCATATCATTATATAATGAACACTTTTGGCTGCCGGTTAGTCTAAGTAAGCAATTTTAAGAATCACTTTGGCCTCTGGTAACTTGTGATGGGAATTTGTCATTATTTTTGATATTTTATAGACTAAATACTTAATCGACCAATCGAAAAAATAATCAATAGATGAATCGATAATGAAAATAATCGCTAGTTGCAGCCCTACATCTTTCCCTTTTTTAATAAGATTAGTTGGTAATGAGGCTGGCACGTTGAAAGGCCGGATAGTTACTGCTGGTAGGGGGAAGGCAAGTCAGGCTTTTGACAACCTGTTGTAACCGAGTGCAATGCAGAGCAGTCTTCTGTGATCTCCAAGATTACATACTCTGTCCACGCACAGCACAGCCACTGATAAAACGAATCCATTATATGGAGAGAAAGACAAGGAGAGAGAGAGAGAGAGGAGAGGAGGAGAGGGTTTACAGCCCATTTGAAGGGCACAATTAAAATTTATAAATTTATCAGGGGGAAAAAAAAATGAGAGAGCGCAGAAAAAGCTCATCCTGTGAGTGGAGACTGAATGAATCAAGGGACACTTGAAAGGCTGCGGTTATGGGTATACCAGACGGCATTCATGACCAGTTCAGCGTCCCTTTACAGAGAACAATGCAATAAAGGAACGAGGATGAGGAGAGGGTTGAGAGGACGGGAATGGGAGAGGGATGAGCGGGGGAGATAATGGGGAGGGGAGAAGGAGATTGGCCTCGTTCCTCCCATGACCTCAACCTTAACTCCTAATGAGAGGGGGGTTTCTGTGTGTGTGTGTGTGCGTGTGTGTAGAGAGAGAGAGACAGAGAGAGAGAGAGAGAGAGGGGGGGGGGGAGGGAGGGAGAGAGAGCGAGAGATACAAACTGAGAGAGAGGCAGAGAAACTGACGAGAATGAGAGTGGAAAGAAGGGAGTAAGGGAGGGAGTGATGGAAGGCAGTGTTACGAGCAAGTTTGTCTCCTACAAGGACTACTCTGAAAACAGTCTTAGTGGCCTGCTGTCAGAATGCAGCACTGACATGAAATACTCAGTCCCACAACCCTGCAGTTGAAACCTACAGTGCTCTGTCGCTATTGTGGTGTGCATACTGTGAGAGAAAAGAACTCCATGGGAAAGAGGCAGGGGGAGGTAATAGCAATAGCGAGCAAAGGTAAAAATCACTCCCCGAGGTGCATGGGCATTCAGCAGAGATTTGAACACATGATGAGAAGAATTGACTTGTGAAATTGAGCTCTTAGTGTCTGGGCTTCTTAAACCAACACACAGAACGCAACGAACGCAGCTCAGAACCAGAAAATATGTCCACATCCCCGGAAAATTACCCCGGATGTTGTCACAGTTTCAAAACAAATTCTGCCTTCCATTCATTGACAGAGGAGCAGCTCCGGGCTTTGTCTTTTCATGACATCGCAGATTAGTCTGAGCTCTCTTGATTTTCGCTTTGGGAAAGAGTTGTTCGTGTTCTCAAACCTAGACTCAGCTGTCGAAGACCATAGGAATGACATATACAAATTTTGTTTTAAGGTAGATTTTCCCTACACACCAGCTGCCTATCTCACCAGCTCAATCTGTTGGACTTTTTAGAGGTCAAATGTATTTAGTATGACAAAGCCAGGAACATAGGAACATCAATCAAATGCAGACTGAATAGTACCTCAGAAAGACAAAGAGCGAGTGAGAGAGAGAGTGTGTTCAGCACTATTCGGACGGGATTAGTTTTACAGGGGGAGGTGGGGTAATGGAATCATAACCGGAGCATTCAGTAATTTTAACAGACTGTGTGTGCCCATGTCAGAAAAATTTCCATCTTCTTTTACCGGCTGGGCATTGTAAAATGACAATAAAATAACCTCAGGTAAAACTGGTCCCGTCTGAATTGACATCACTGAGACTGATGGCAAATATTATGTCATTTGCTATGGGACAGGCAATTGCACTTGAAAGTGGCTTTCACCCCAAATCTGACATCAGACCCAAACTCTCAACTCTGGTCCAGTTGCAACTTCTCACCGCGCCTGCAGCCATGCTGTATTGTTATTGTTTGAGCATCTCAACATCGATTGCAGAAGTTACGTATGATGCATGATGATTTTTGGTGCGATGACAACGTGCAAACGAAGCAGACATTCTCATTTTTGTAATTTTGGAGACTGATTACAGAGATCTCTTATCCCATGCAAACTGCCCATTAGCATTACAGATGTCCTGCTGTAACAATTACTTTACGCACATTGTCCTGAAAACTAATCCCGTCCGAATAGGGCTTAAGGCTGAGAATGAGAGAACTAAGAAGACAAAAGAATAATATCTTGTAATAGGTGTATGAGGTACAATATGCACATGTGCAGTGTCTTATTGTAGTTTGCTCCTTAATTCCCCTGTCTTTTGGGATTGGTCCTAATTGCAAGAGGGGGCATTACAGAGCCAGGCCATTATCCCCTCATGTACAACCACCTAGCATAATGGGATACATGGTGCATGCAGGATGAAAGGAGGGGAGTCATAAAACCACAAATTGGGAGAGAGAACAATAGGATGAGACAATGTAGTGCACCCTTGGCTCAAACAATCAAATCAGTCGCAACAGATTAGCAAGCACCTATCACCATACAGCACCCGTTTGGTCCATCGGCTAATGTCAAACAGGCTTATGTGGCAAATAGGACCACAAAATAATTGACTTCCCTGGCCATGTCTATCTTACAAGAAGTCCACACACGCCTCTGGGCAACTGATGCCTATTTTAAGATAGAGAGGGTCAGTAATTGTAGTGATCAATCAATGACTGGTCAGTCTATGTTAAGGGATAGATAGTGCTGTTTCCGTATAGCAATGAGGTTTTTTTTTTTTTTTTTTTCAAAGGGGATCCAAGGCAGTATGTCCTCACTGCATATTTTGTCTTTCTTTCAATGGGAGAAATTACAGTACAAAGGCTGCCAGAGTACCACAACTGGGAAGCAAGCCCAGCCCATTCATCCATGAGTTTTACTATCGACCACTTGACAAACTGGTTTTCTACCCCAAGAGAGGTTTGTATTAAAAGAGCAAGAACTGTAAGCCCTCCCGTGTTTAAAAAAAAAAAGTTAGACTGTGGAAAAAAATAAATAAATAAAAAAATCACTATCAACTTTAAGGCGTCCGGACCATTTATGAGAAATGGTATCAGGAAGCTCGGCGCCTCTAGGTACCTTGTTTGCACTGAAAACAACTGCTCTAATCTCCCCAAACACAAGAACAGGACCCATTATCATTGAACACCAGCATGCTTACGCGTGCTCACACATGCACAGACGCATACGCACACGTGCACAAAAGCTCACACACACACATATAGAGCCTCCCAACAATAGATCTGGGAGACCTCATTAGTCTCCAGAGCCTGAGTTGAGTGTGGGCCGAGGCCAACACTGCCGTCCTATTATGCCAATACCAACACATGGCACAGAGTGAATTAATGGCTAAATGGGAGTGTGTGAATTGTTTGGTGCATAATGGGCCTACCTGCATCTGTCACTGGCTCACTGATTCATTATAATGGGGTATTGGGAGGGAAAATAAAGCCAGGAGTGCTGTGAGGTATTCTAGGCATACAAACAACCAATCAGGCCTGTTTATTTGGCCATGCCATGGCGCATTGAGGCTGTGAGGCATGTGGAATAATGTGGTTTAAAGATCAGCCGCCATAAAAAACGACACGTGTGTTCAGCGTGTTTTTTTAATGGACATCGTAATTGCTCAGTGGCCAGATATTGAGAAATCAAGTGGTTTGCCCTACATAGAGGCCTGGAGTGAAAGACTGCGAGTTTAGAACAGAATAGATTAGACATAATTGTGGATTGATAGAGAATGGACTCAGCAACCTGCAGGGAACTGAGTTATTGACGCTGGAAATTCGCTCACTTGCTCACTCGCAGACGTATGCACACGAGCGCATGTGCACGTGAGGGTGCACACACACACAAACACACACACACACACAGAGTTAAATTCATACAACTCCCCCTCATGACTCTGTAGGCTTCATGTTCCATCTCTCCCACATAGCTCTCTGTCTCTCCATCTGAGGTTTCTCCAGCACTCTATCACTTTTTGCTACGCTCCTCAGTCGCCTCTTTCTTTATTTACATATACAGTACAATGCAATTCACCTTTCCATCCTCCCCTCTCACCTCGCCACCCTATTTTTAATCCTCTTTCCCTGTCCTTCCACCCCTCTGTTTTCCACGCTTTCATGTATTCAAAACCTCACATCCCCCCCACCCCCCACCTCTCTCTCACCCCCCCATGACCACGGCATTATCAGGCTCATCCCTCCACTCTCCTATCCCCGCTTTTGTCAGACTCAGAAATAATCATGCCTCCTTTTCTCTCTCCCTCTCTAACTGCCTTTATATATAGAGAGAGAAATGTATACGCAAGTGGTTGCCATGCCAACCGTATCCACCGCACTCAGCCCTCGTTCTTTGCGTGTTGTGTGTATGTGTATATGTGTGAGTGACACTGAATAAGCACACGAGAGGAAGAATAAAAGGTATAGGAGAGGGAACCAAGTGAATGGTTATTACTAAGAATGGGGGGAAAATACATACATTTCTTCAGCAACACAGTAAAGCATCAAATTATGCCTTATGCAGCTCAACCTCATTGCCCCCCCCCCCCCCCCTCACACTCTACTCCCTCAGTAGTGCTTTAACATGTCTGTTACACTCCTACTTCAACTCTTATCTATCCCTTCCCTCTTGTCACTCTCAGTTGGTGCCCTCTGTCTCTCCGTCATCTGTAAAATGTGGTAATTATATGTTGAGCAAAATCCTCTTCCTCCTTCACACCCACACACGCTGTGTTATTTCATAACCTTCACCCCCCCTCTGACTTGTTTATTCTCTTGTTTGCTCCTTCTCCTTTTCCTCTACAGTATCACCCCATTGTTCTTTTCCTCTCCCATCCCATCATCTCCTCCTCTATCACTCTCTCTCTCTCTCTCTCTCTCTCTCTCTAGATCACACCCTATTGCATTTTTATATGCAATCGTCTTTTATAGTGTTCCTGTCTTGCCTTTCTCTCTCTAGTAAAGAGAGACCTGATCAGTGAACTTATATTGACTGCCACCGCGGAAATAGAAAAGGCCATCTGGGTTTTATGAGCGTTTCCAAACCTGACCAAACAACCTTTTAGACCATTGGAGGCATCGCAGTGTTTCCCACACACAGACTTTACTTGGGCGGGCCGCCCAGGTATATTAACGGCCGCCAAAGTATATTTGGCGACCCATTTTAGCTTTTTTTTTTTTTATTTTTTTATCCGTCCGAGAGAACGACGCCATCCGCGATCGATTAACTAGTGGACAATCTCCCCTCGCTCTGCTCTACCCCTCCAGGGTTTCCCACACACAGAAAACTTTATATGAAACTATATAATCGTACAACTGCGTGTAGCGCATTGATTCGCTCAGCCCCTAATTGCTCCACGCGACCTCTCTCTCTCTCTCTCTCTCTCTCTCTCTCTCTCTCTCTCTCTCTCTCTCTCTCTCTCTCTCTCTCTCGCTGGACCCGTCTGTTCGCCTCCCACTGCACACGCGTGAGGGATATTTTTTTTGCATGCCAAGAAGACTGAATTCCCGAAAAGAAGAACTGACAGTTAACGTTACTCGGAATACAGCTGAGTTTCCGAGATTAGCACGCTGTATAGCCTAGCTGCTAGTCAGTATCCACTGAGTGGACTGATAACGTTAATATTAACTTTTTAACTCTGACTCTGAATGTTTGCTCCCTCAATCCAGATTAATATTGAAAAATATTCTCAAAGAAGGAAAAGGACTGGTCCTGAGGAGGAGCAGGGACAGTCCGGACCAGAGGATTTGCTGAGCAGTAAAACAGAGTAGATAATAATGTCAAAGGCTGTAATGTAACGATGTAAAGATACAGGAGAGACTGACAGCACAGAGACTTTAGATATATGCAGGTTAGTTATTTGTTTGACAAATGGAACTATTTAAAATGGAGTACATTAGATAATTTTTCAGCCATCCAGGTAGTGGGATCCTTTATTGATATTAGCCTATATATTGACAATATAAGAGAATACAAGAATAAAAAAGCCCTGCTCTAAATGAACATTGTGAATCCACAGGTAAAGCCAGTGGGAGTCAGAAACTAGTCCATTAATTTTAGGGTCCTTCAAGAGGCACTTGAGTTGCCTATTGTCCCACCAGAATCACCATGATATATTAAACATAACCACCTATGCTAATTAGTCCATTAATTAAGCTAATTAGTGCATCAATTAGCATGTATTATTGTGTCAACATTCTTATCTGGTCATAACACATGGGTGGTATGAATATGAACTCTGCATCGTAAAGCATTAAGGAGTTATAGAAGTTTCAAGAAAATAATTTTTCCTCATTAATATGCAAATGTATGCAGCAAGGTGCTCCAAAATCTAATCAGATCATCTGCTCCATAGAGGGAACCTGTGGTGTCAGTATGAAGTGTGTATCATGTATTATTCTTGAATTACTGTGTTCAAAAGAATGTGTTTATACACAGACAGACATGCAGACAGATGCCATAATGTCATAATGTTCCTTATTCCATGTACCATGATTTAGGGACATAATAAAACTGTGACCTATAAAATACAGACAGAAGTCCTACAGGGTTTGGAGTGTACAAAACAATCCTGCAAACGTTTGTAGTTTGGGAGAAATCGTACAGGTTTCTGTTGTTGGATTCCTATAGGAGTCCACTTGGAATTTCATTAGATTCCTTTTTCTGAATGGATGACTTTTTGATACTTTTTGACATGTTGTAATTTCATTCGACTCTGTTTTAGTTTGGATATTAAATAGTTGAAGTACCTGGAGGGCATTTCAATTGTTAAATATCTCTCTTCAACTCTTCCCTCTTATTACCAGCCTCAAGTACTATATGATGTGATAAAAACTGACAGAAAAGCTTTTGAACCTGCTCACTTTTATCAACGCCAATGAGTCAATTAAGCTATTATCAAAAGGAAAAAAAATCTTAAAAACACATCAGAACAGCTGCAGAGACTCTCAATATACAGCCTCCCATTTTCTCCAAGAGCTAGGCTGGGTCAAAAAGCTAATAAAAACCCCCAACCTCAATATCATATGGATTCCCACATTCCTCTGTAATCGACCAAATCACTGCTAAGCCTATTAACGCAGCATTATTCAAGTGTATTGTTCGAGGCTATTGTTCTATTTCTAGATCGCAGATTCTGCTACTGCATCCCGGTTTATGCCAGATCTCTTGTAACCCGATCCCACAGAGCTGATTTTTGACTTGCTAAGTATTCTATTGTTTCACGCTGCAAGTCTTTTTAGGGTTGAGTCGACTCGCTGTCAGGAGCTTCAATATGACGTCAGGCTCGCAGGGGAAGTCAATTAACAGCTAAATCAATCATCGGAGGGGCTGCGTCGGAATGAGAAGCAGCGCTGTGCGGCGAGAGGTTGGGGCCTCTTGAAACAGTAGGGCTAAAACAGACGGTTTTCTCTCCCCTCCTCATGATCCTAGTGGAACCAAAAGACTAATATAGACTAAATGTCCAAAATAATCTATCCTGATGCCTTTTTTTGGATTTGGCACCCAAAAAACACAAAGGGAGAATATCTCAAAAAGAACTGATTCAGCTCTCCTATCCCACCTTTTTTTGTCAGTGACATTCACTAGAATTTGAAGGTCTTGGTTCAGACTGAGACTTGTGACTCGGCACCCAAAACCCCCAAAATAGAATATATTAGGAAGAACTTATTTGGCTCTGCTGAATTTGACTTTTTGTCAGTGACATTTGATTATGAAATCACAAAAGTCTATGAACGTTTGGCTTATTTAAACTTACACTTAAATTACCAAGGTTTTTTTCATAGCCTTGAAACAGGCTGTTACATTTAATCCAGAGAGCTGAATCTACAGTATGTTCTAGTCTTTAATCATGGTTCATAATTCACAGTATTTTCAAATGGGCTATAGTATACAAATATCCACCAAATTCATTTATCAGGTGCTGGACTGAGAAGCAGCAACATGAACATGAATCTGGAATAACGCTCCCCAGCAGTGAATTTATTAACTTCACCTCAATGTTTGGTCCTGATGAAGACCCAGTGGGGTCGAAACATTGATGCATAGTTCACAGCACCCAAGGCCATTTTGTCTTTTTCACAAAAAAAGCAAATAAAGTGCCTACCTTGGCAGCCATGACCATGGAGGAGCCTCCCCTGATGCCCAGGATGGGGATGTGTGTCTGGGCAGAGATGAAGTCCAGGATCTGGGCGATGGCCTCCTGGTCCGTGTCGTCACCGAACACGACGCCCTGCAGCGAGTTCCTCGTCATCTGGCCGCAGATCCGATTGATGATGCTCTTGGGGTCGGTCTCGTTCATGGTGACCACCTCAACTTTGGGAGGGTAAGGGATGTGGAGGAAGTCCTCTTTCTCAAGTCCGGCCCCCAGGGCGACTTCACTAGAGTTGCCCACCAAGATGACGGCGATGCTGAGTGAGTTGATCAGTTTGGGATTGATCGGGAGTATAGGGGGGGGACCCGGAGGGTAGTGAGGCGGGATGAGAACACCCCTCTGACCGCTGCCGCCCCTCTGGCCACCTTGTCCCCCCTGGGCACCTCCGGGGCCCGTACCTGGACCTCCACCTGGACCACCGCCCCTGCGAGACTCGCAGACGGGCAACAGGAGCACGGAGAGGAGGAGCAGAGAGAAGGACAGGGAGAGGGAGGGCAGGGCCAGGCGCAGGTGGGGATGGGGATGCGGATGATGGGACGAGTGTTCGGGAGGAGGAGGAGGAAGGAAGGAGGAGGGGGAGACGAAGCGCCTGTCCTGAAGACGGGAGGGAGAGAGGCGGAGGCTGACAAGCATTGTGGAGGAGTGTAAATGCAGTCCCTGTAGGGGGAGAGAGACAGAGAGAGATGATGAATGTAACACACCGAGAAAATGATGAGTAACATTTCAGATTTGACTGGAAATTAATAACATTAATGTACTATAATGAAGCAGTCAGTCTACAAACAGCTAAGTGCAAAAGCACGGACTGAACTAAGTGACCCACATAGCTCGGGTATCAAAACACACTCCAAGAGTGGCCTATAAGTTCTCATAAAGCGTCAAGTGACAACGCCAGATCCATTATATTGTGCTGTGACTTCCTTGGAGGGACCCTGTGGCACACATCAAAGACAGTGAGCGAAAGAGATAGTGAAGCGTGCATGTGTGTGTGTGTGTGTGTGTGTGTGTGTGTGTGTTTTGAGAGAGTGAAGACAGCACTGGGTGCATTTTGACAGATTGACAGGCTCACAGCTTCATGGACTGGCTGCCAGGCTAAGTGACCATTAGACACTCAGACTGGGCTTGACTGATGCTCTCTCTCCCTCTCTCTCTCTCTCTCTCTCTCTCTCTTCCTCCCTCCCTCCCTCCATACTGCACTACCTTTCATTGCTATTAACCCCTCTCCCCTCCAGACGTGTTCTCTTTCAGTTGCTCTCTCCACCCCTCTAGCTTCCCCTCGCTGCTCTTTGAAGTCAACTGCAGACCTATTATTTACTATTATTGCTATTATTTACTGCTCCTGTATTAACAGCCATGCAGAGAGCACTGGAGTAGAGGGAGAAACGATGGAGGAAGGGAAAGAGAGAGAGAGAGAGAGAGAGAGAGAGAGAGAGAGAGAAAGATGGGGGGGGGGAGTGAAAGATGTGAGCGGAGGGAGGCGACAGGCAGGGAGAAACACAATTAGTCATAGCCTGATGTGAAAATTGTGGTTTCTGACTGCATGTGTGTGTGTGTGCGCGTGTGTCTGTGCGAGTGCGTGCACATATGAGTGTATAGGGACTACAAATTTGTGCCTATTTTCTGCACAGATAAAGACGAGGAACCTTAATGGGTATATGTTCACGCTAATATTCTAAATTAAGCATGGAGGAGAGGGATAAACGAAGGGCGGAATACAAGGCTCGTTCCTCTTCTTCTCTCACACAACACCTATTGTAATCTTTTATTTATCACACACCCCATGTGTTGTGGAGTTGATCCAGTCAGCGCCAACCCAAAAGTCCAAAACAAAAAAAGCAAAAAAACAAAAACAAAGGAAAGGAGACAGAGAGAAGTGGGGAGGAGGGCTGAAATCAGAACAAGGTAGAAAACAGTGACAGAAGAAGCAGGGAGAAATCTGTGAAATAGGGCGAGCGGGAGAGAGGCCGAACAGTGTGGAAAAACAGAACGGGCGGGATGTGCGATCTCCGGCTAAAAACAGTTTGTCTAAAAGGTCTAATTATCAGAGGTTTGTCAGCCTTAATTGCAGGTGCACAAGCTAATTGTAAACGAGCTGAATTCTCCATGAGGACGCCACGGTGGAGCAGAGCGAAGGAGGAGGAGGAAGCGAGTGGGAGGAAGGCAGCCGAGAGAAGAGAAGGGGAGAGAGGAGAGTGGAGCGAGGGAGAGAATAAATAGAGATATGCACAAAAGAGATGGAGGTGGAGGAAGGAACAGCAACAAGAAAACCTGAAGGAGGGAGGGAGAGGAGAGCGAGGGAGGGAAGGGAGGGAGGGAGGGAGGGGTGGAGGGGCAAACACTGCTGAAGAAAGAGAGATGAAAAGAAGACATGATTAGCACAAGATGATAAAAGAAAAGCCAAGGATGAAGGGGGGATGAAGGAGAGCTAAAGAAAGGAAAAAAGGAAAAGCTATTAAAGAAGAAAGGAATGGTATCAAACTGCACTGTGTTGAAAAAGAAGGCTGGAGATTCTGCAAAAGGGTGGATGGGTGAATAGAGAGGGGGTACTGGAGGAAAACTATTAGAAAAAAAAAAAAGGAAAAAAATAAGACAAGAAGTGTGACAGTAAAAGAGGGAGCAGAGAGAGAGAGAGAGACCCATTCGGATCTGTGTTTCTGTGTAACAGCAGCGCTCGGTTTCCATAGTAACAATTCAAATATGCCTCCACATAGCACCCTGATGGACAGGAAGATACACACAGTTCACACACACACACACACACACACACACAAAGACACATTCACCAATTCATGCAATATACTACATGCTGTGCATACACTCTCCCAATAATACGCAATTTACTTTTATCTAAGCTAGTACACATTGGTGCGCTGACTCTCACTGACAAAAATAAAATGCTTGCCACATAAAATACACAGCAGTGTGCCTTTCTCTCGGTTTTTGTGTGTGCACGCACAGACACATACACACACTAGGTAACTTAACACACTCCTGCAGATAGAGATGATCCACACTCCGTCTTTTAGTGTACCTCACATTAAAAATGAAGCTCCAGAAAGGCTACAGGCAAATAAACACAAGCTCAGCAACCAGCCAGCAGACTGACTAAGTAAGAGCTGTACTGACATTTGGACTAATCAGCCCTCCATAGAACGTCTTCACTGTCATTAATAACTCCCAATTAATAACATTTAAATGGAGGGTGTCAAGAGTGGATCATTTACTCACAGCATAATAGAAAAAAAGCAAACCGTTTAACATTGCGTCAACAAATCTAAGTTGACATATGCATTTATATGCTCTTGTGTGTCTATTACAGCACTTACACTGCAATTACAATAACATTTGCAGGGGAAGCATGGATAAGTGGCAACGCACAGCCATACAAAACACCCACGTGTGCATCGCGTCTACCTGGTAATTTAGACGTGACTAACCTTCTCCCCAGTGCACCAACAAAGACGCACATGTATGAACACAGAGCTAGCCGTGCATCCCGGGAGAAACATTTGGAACGCAGCATGCATAGGTCAAGCACTGTTTGGGTCTGCGCATTCAGACACAGACATCTGAGCCCCCCTGATGTGTTTGTGGCTCCTGTTTTCCCACTATGAAAAGCTGTGTGTGTCACTGCACACCAGTACCCACACCTACGCATACACACACACAAATGCACACACACACACACACACACACACGCACCCAAGCAGGTTCACAGGCATAAAGCAGGCCCTGGGGAGAACCGGCTCGTGTCAATAAGACTGAGGCACCACGTGTCCGACTTAGTGTTAGTGTCATCACACTTAACATTTACAAGGAGCACTGATCAAGGAACTCTGTCAAACGGCACAAACCACCAGAATTACCGGAGCCGCTCGAGCCTTGCAACTGCGCGCGCGCACACACACATACACACACACACACACCCTCCCAATCTGCCAATATAGATTCTAAGTGATCAGTCAAGCCATCCACCATGTGGCTTCATCAGCTCGGCACCTGTCGGGTCCCACAGTAATGAATGTGAGTAGTGAGGAAAGGACTATTGTGCAAACCTTGGTAAATACATGCTTGTCCTTAATACTGCGGGGGATTACAGGGTGTATATGCTGCAGAGGCTCCAAATAGCCTGAGCAGCCTGAGAGACATTAAAATTGAAAGAATCTGGTATGCTGTTTAAAACACACGTAGTCCCACCATTATCAGGCTCCACTATATACCCTAGAGACATGATGTGGTGGGCTGCGCTCTATAGCGTTTGAAAGGCATTGTGGATAACATAGGCTGACAGGCATATCTATTAAGGAGCCCATTTACATCCAGTGGGTGGTCAGTTACAGGTAAGAGTGGTACTTTGTCAGCTCCACTAAGCACATACTGCATCACACATGGTTTATAAATAATAACAAATAATACTAAACACTGTGCTTTTATGAATTATAAAAAGGGTTTATGATATATTGTATATGACCTGGCAACTGTAAACAAATTCCTTGAGTCTTGAGTATTTTAATTTAAATCTAAAGGGCTTGCTATCCCCCAAACAGCGATACAACAGCAGGTGACGATGTTGACTATGTCAAGACATGACTGTTTGTTGTAGCATGTGGCAAATGTAAGACACATTTGGCATTTCCGTTTACCGCCACAACCCCAAGACATCATCAATAATTCAGAAACATACTGTTTCTTATAAACAATAGACTGGTAGGAATATGCTGGTTTTCATAAACATCCAGCCAACCTGTTTCCTATGACAAATTGCCTTGTGGTTACAAGGCTAGAACCCAAAATCGTTTTTTCGTTTTTTTGTAAGAAAAGTGACAAAATGAGGGTGTTGTCTCTGGTATTAGTAAGTGGAAATGTAATAGCGTGGGCTGTTGATATTCAACATCTATCCAGCTGAAGGACCCTCATAGAAAACCCTCTCTCACCTAAATGACACTGAGGTAAATCGGCAATCTTCTCACATGTTTCAGAGTAAGACTACTGCTATTCAAATTTATGTTGCTGGTGACCTACGCATTCCACAAAAGGGGGTGCAGGAAAAGAAAACCACACTTGAGTAAAGGGAGAGAGGGGAACTTTAACCCCACTGATACTGAAAACACTTTTTTATATATTTTGCTGAATTTGCTACCAACAACACACTGTGGGAAATATATATACAGTATGCTTTATAGCAGGTGGATATCTTGTATGATTTGTTTTATCTCTCCTGTCTATTTACAAAAAAATGAGTTGTGAAAGGTGCCCAGAGACAGTTGAGTGGTTAAGTCCCTTATTGCTTCTGAAACTAGATGTGTGCCCTCACTGGCCTGGAGCTTTCTCTCTGCTGTCTCCCTCTCTACTTTCCTAAAATAAAGAAACACATAAAGCATAAAAAATACTTTATGTGACTGGGCCGCCCACTGTCCTTCTATGAAAACGCTTTGAAAGGAGGGCTGCAACAAAAAGCTGTCTTTACTGGTGTCGCCCTAGTAGAGTGACTTGCATTCTGATCTGTCAGTCTGAGCTGTTTGACATTGTTGTGTTCAAATCAGTCAGGTAATCAGACGTCAAGCTGCTATAATGACTCCCCTACAGGAAGGGTAGAAGCCAACACACTCACTATTTACATCCACTATAATTATTCAATTCATTCCCACAATGCCAACTGTCAGTGTGAGCTGAGTGTGCGTCTCAAAATATCCTGACTTTCCACTTTTTTGTTCTATATATTGCCATATTCAGGTGCGTCTCATCCCCAAGTCCACAGTTTGCAAATTAAAATTGCTCTAAGTCATGTTGCTAAAAAAGAGCTGTGCACACTGGTGTAGAGTTGTTGTACACTATTTTAACAAAATCAACAACAACAAAAAAAGGATTTTAGCATGACAGTAATGTCGGGCGAATGGCGATTTCAATCGTAGTCATGCTGAATCGTCTGGACGCTCAATGATTTTTAATTAAAAAGCAGGGGGGAGTGAGAGAGACAGACATAGAGAGAGATGGGGGAAGAGAGAGAGAGAGAGAGACAGAGATGAGAAATACTAATAAAGAGAGAGCAGCAGCAGCAGTCGTATAGGCAGAGGAAAGTGGGTTGAAGAAGGAGAAAACAAGATAGCCAAGAATAAACATATAAGGACAATAGCCTACAGTGTGCACTGTGGAAAGGGGATTGCATGTAACATGTAGCGTTACTGCAGTCTTCAAGAAATCTCTTAAAATGGGCCACTAGAGTCATCTATATTGAATAATCTGTCGCTTTGCTACTGTCTTGTAGATGGACCGGAACGGCGGGAAAATCACTAGTTCATTGAGGAGGGTCTTGGGTGTTTGATTAAGTGCACTTCGGTTTGGACAAGAATCCTCTCTTTGCTAATTGCACTTATAATGAGAGACACTACAGATCTGTACCGTCGTCCTGAGCCCGCCTCAGCTCTCTACATAACATTATATATTCTCTTCATCAGGGGCAAATAGAGTGACTGAGAAACACGCACACATGACCACACAAGCACACTACACACACACACAAAATACACACACTCAGATGCACAGGGGATGCAGGGTCGAGGCAGGATCCCTCTATCCCCTGGGGTCTTCATTACCTCATTGAAGCCATCTATTCCACAGAGGTCATATCTCCTGTTCTGGACTTAATTTAGCAGCAAAGTGACGCGTCCCTCTCCGCAGCGACAGAGGGGCCTGTGGGGCCTCAGAGGGACCGGACCGCCACTGTATCATAGCTGCATACCCTATAAGTCAGCCTTGTGTCTTATCTTTACAAGTGCATGTAGACCTATGCCATCTCTGTAATATGTACAATAAGTCATAAGAGCCCATGCTGGATACTAGTGGTCCCCAACCTTTTTTTTCTAAGCAACTGTGATCAAATTTGCGCCCCCATCCCCAACGCAGGCTATGGCTTAGGTGCATAAGTCTTTTTTGACACATATGCTACATTATTCAGGCCAATAAAAGTCAATGAAACAAGATTTCAGTATAAAGTTATTCCACTGCAAAAATATATATATTAAAAAAAACAACTGCACTGCAGTCAAAACCGAGAAATACTCTACATCTTAAATGTAATTGGCTATTCAGTCTGTCTCTCTTGTAATTCCTGTAATTCCCTGAGGCCTCACGCCCGACCAAGATGTTTGGAGTCGCCCTGAGGTGCCCAGAGACCTCTGCCAGCACCTGTAGCTGTATTGCCTACAAGCCAGCCCTCTGTCGTATCTGCAGCTGGCCATGTCATTCAGAGGGATCTATATGTAACATTTATGCAAATACAGGAGGGAGCTGTAGGGTGGACCCTTAGGGAACCAGGGAGCATCTTCCTCTCTCCTTACTCTGCCGTCTCTCTCTCTCTCTCCTCTCTCTCTCTCGCTCTCTCTGTGTGCTTTTCAAAGAGGAAAAGAGGAAGCCACAAATGCAGTGTTTAGCTAGGTGCATCTGAACATTTACACCCAAGAATAGTAGTAGAAGAGTACATTAGAATTAGAATTATAGAATTCTTTTTGGATGCATCTTAAATTAAGTCCGCACTGAAATTTCAGGACTACAAACCCAAGACCTGGACTCCAGAAAGAGCCCCCCCCTGTCCCTGACCCACTAAACAACACCTACTAGTAACCAGCCTCAGACCAGCACTGCTTTACCGTCACAAACTAGACTCAACCAAATTACTCTACCAACAAAAATGACTACCTAAAATATTGTAAAGATCAAACCAAAACTCAGAACAGACTGAATTGCTATCTGGCCCTTAGAGAGTGAATAGACACTAGCAGAGTATCTGACCAGAAGAGAGACCAGAAGAAAGACCATGTGGTCACCGCATGACAGGTGACATACAGACAGAGATGCACTTTCTCTTAAACTGTGACAAATATGAGACATCAGAGTTGACTACTAAGAAATTAGATTTATTAATCCAAAACAAAATGACAGTGAAAAACAGTAAATGTACAGTAAAGCCAATGCAAAGTGTTATACTGATTTGTTATTTTCTGAATCCTGCACTCATCATATAGTTAGTTTACTAGGATTCTTTTTTTCAATGTTAGATGTTTATTGTTATGTACTAGTTATTTATATGCATTATTTTATTTATTTATTTCATTTGTGTTTAGATGCGTTGGCAACACTGTTCATTTGACATTCATGCCAGTAGAGCAAACTGAATTGAGCTGAATTGAATTGAACTGAATTGAATTGAACTGAGTATCCAAAGAGTACTCCATCTGGCCTGGACCAGCGCCTCTCCGCTGCCGTTGGTCCCGGCTCTCTATTCATCAAGCCTCTCAGAATATGAGTGCTGGTCTGAAATCACTGACCAGCTCATTCATTATAATCACAACCTTATATCTAAGATCATATCTGCAGAGCTCTGATTGTGGTCATTCATTTTAATCTGAAAGGCCATACTGATCATTCAGGGCTCCTGCTGTTCAGAGGTTTAGATGAAGTACTTCATCTGAAAGAGCTACTATATATATCCACTTTTAATTTAAAAAAAAAAAAAAGATTTCTTGAGAATCATTGCCCATAGTATGAAAAGTACAAGTGATTACATCCTCAACTTTTTGTTAGCAAAGGTCTTGTGATAGTATTCATGATAGCTTACTTATGATAACTTCACTATTATTCTATACTGAGTTTCACGTTCTTGTTACCGATTATATTTGTCAGAGTAGGTGTGAAATTGTGGAAATCTCACGTAATATGCAATCTCTATGTAAACTTTAGGTACTCTACCAACATCTAAAGTTTCATCTAATATGAACCCAGAACACTAATTTCATGTTCTGTTTGTGCACACAATCCCAGACAAATAAATCTCAGAAATGTAATCCTACACACTCCCCTCCATTTAGGCCTAAACATGGTAACAGCCCCAGACACACAGCTGCAATTCATGGGCTAACATGTCCTCTCTTTTCCTTCTCATCGTCCAATTTACCCCCCGGAGAGGTTAGTTTTACCTTCCTGCCTCGCTTCTGTCTCACTGATCACTTGTTCCTCTGCTTTATTAGCAAAAAAAAAAGGACTGACAACTGAAGTTCTTCCCCAGTGAGCGTGCGCTGTTCCCTCATGTTTGATGCCGTTTATGTGAACGGCAAATCCTTTTTCCTCCTCACCTCTGCAGCTGTCTGCTCTCCAAACCCGCTCTCCGTCTCAGTCACGGCTAATGAATTGACAAGCTGCCCCCACTGCGGGTCAAATGGAGACGGATTCACAGACACTTGATACAGGTTAGCAAACATAGTCCTGGGAGATGCCAAACAGCTAACAACTGCTAACAGCACTGCTAACAAGTTCGTGAAATGTCTAGAAGAGAACTTAGCAGGCAGTACAGAAAAATAGGATTTTAGCCATTGCTAAGTATCTTTTTTAACCACTGACTTGTAGATGATGTTAGTAATAACTGCAATGGCGTCTATCAGAACCGATCTTATGATTCCCGTTGTTTCACCAGGTATTATTATTGGTATATGTCAGCCTGCGTGAATGAAATAGATTGCCAACAAGATCTGAAGCTTTCACGATTATCCCCCTCATTAGGGTGACCTACACACCTATTGCTGATTAGCATCATGCATTTCTTCTTCAAATTCAATCTATCTCTTTGTTCCGTTTTTTTTTTCCTTTCACCCTTTTCCTCTCCCTCATTGAACATATAATTACCCACTTGCTATCACTCCCTCTCTCAGCCAAGCCATCTGCACGACACATGATTCCTTGTGATTCCCGATGCCTCCCTTTCTCTCTCTGCCTTTTGAGCGCGGTATATCATCAAATATTCCTCAACCCTGTTCTGCTATCAAACCCTCCATCACTTTCTCTCATCTCCACACCTCTACCCTTTTTCTCAGCCCGCAGAGCTCGTCTTCTGTTCTGCTATCTGTCTTTTCCATACATCTGAAAAAAAAAAAGCCTCTCTTCCCTGTCTGTCAATGGAAGGGCTTCAAAAGGCCTCCCCTTGGCATGACAGGAGAAGTGACAGTTTCTAAAGAAATTTCAACATGTGCCAGCCCAGACATTCTGATCATGTCATTAGCGAACACATACAGGGTGAAAGAACGATCTGCGGCTCCAGACTCATTTCTGCATCATTGCTACGTTAATGAAAAAGAAAACAACTTCATTTCAAAAGCCACAGGTCTCACTCTGTTCACTTTCCCAAGAGCCTGAGCAAACCTACTATCAGACATTAAGGAAAGGTTGAATGCTTGCTGATCTCAGTAACAGAATGACACACCAAGAAGCTGAGCAACGTGGGTAGAGGCGGTATCGCAGTGTTGGGCCCCCTTTTTCTATTCTTAGCTCTGCCTCCTTCTCTCGCAGTCACACATGACTAGGTATGGAGAAAAGAGAGGTAGAAGAGACATCTTGAATCGTTATTTTTTGCCTCTGACAAAAATGGGGTGGGGAGGATTTATACTGTTGTTGTTTTTTTTTGGGTTTTTTTTAATGCTGTGGGTCAGCTCCTGAAAAGCTAATGCACTAATGATAGACTTTCTGAGGGATTCAATACCTACTATGAATTACTCTCTTTCTCTCTCTTTCTTTCTCTCCCTCTCTCTCTCTCTCTCTCTCGCTCTCTCTCCTTCTCTCTCTCTCAGTAAACAGTAAACACCAGGCTGCTTCAGCACCTGTAATCCTTCAACAGCTCTATCAACATTTGTAAAGCTGGTCACATGAGGCCCAGAACCAAAAGTGACTCAGCCGGCTGTCTGTGGGTCCCAGCGTCAACATCACGATGCCCATATCCATGATGCCTCACTGGGCTGCAGCCACTCTGTTCACAGTCCGCTGATCAAAACAGAGGGGCCATGCTGCCCGCCTAACAAGAGAGCAAACAATTGGATCGAGTAATCCCAGCCCCCCAACCCCCGCCCCCCCCCCCAGCCCCTGTAACCCCCGCCCGCCCCACCCACTTTCCAAAACCGTCCCAGAGTTCACAGGCGCGCAGCATCGTGACGCTGCAACAACACGCCCCTCCCAGGCCTTGTGGCTCATGCTCTCAGATCCACATCTGTCTACCTAGCTGGCTCCTCCATCCACTGTCAGTCAAGGTGATTTACCGTCTGCGCCTGGATCTCCGCCTGTCTGTTTCTTTTTTCCGTCTGCCACGCCTTAACCCCTTGCTAGCTTTGCTCTCTATCATGCGCTCTGCCTCTTTTGTGTTGAAGGGAAATCTGCCCTAGAAACACAGTTCACACGCAGCCATTTCAAGCCGGCAGTGTCAGCCCTATTGTTGAGGCTGAGGAAGGAGCTAGAAATTTTGAGTGCAATGTTGTGTAATGGAAGTGTAGACGCAGTGTCAGTGTAGTGCATGTGAGTACGGGGTCTGATCGGTGTTGAGAGCTGAGGTGGAGGGATGTGATTCTGGGATGGCAATGACATGCCAGCTTTCACACACACGACTTTCATCCGAATCACGTTTCTACAAAGACACGCACCCTAAACAGCACAAGGGATCGTTACATCATCATGCTCGTTGGTAAATGGAAGTTTGGAAAGCTCGGTTCAGATTTGTGATCATAAACTTGTCTCTCTCCCCATGCTAAAAACAATCTAGCCAAGACTGTAATCTGTGATGCCACCAAGAGACAAATCCTGGAGCTGCTCCATTGGCAGTGGCTGGACACTGTGACAAAACACAGGATTTTTCCACATTTTCTGTTTCAAAACTGTTAGCGCACACATGGAAACTGAGTCCATTTGACGGCAACAGCTCCAACAAACATGCCATGAGTCTAAGAAGTCGGTGTATGTTCATGAATATTGACTGAACTGTCCAATATCACAGGAATAAGACGTGAATTTTACTTTAAAGTTGATTTTCGCTTTATCTCTTCACTTGCAGTCTGTCATACTGTTTCTTCTAGACGAAAATGTCCTTCCATTATCTTTGCCCGCCTCTCCAACTTTTAAACTTGCCTGCTAAATTTCTCTCTCTCTCTCTCTCTCTCTCTCTTTCTCTCTCTCTTCTCCATCCTTTTATCAGTCAAACTCAAGCCTGAGCCGCGGGCTGGCTGGCTGGTAAGAGGAGCACAAGCTCAGCAATAAAAGAGGCTCCAACTTCCCCACTCCAGCTTTACACGGTACTATTGTCTAGACCTGTTTTCCCTTGTGAAGCAGCACAACTCAGTCGTTTTGATGGGCTTATTGAAGCTAGTGCCTCGTTATCCCTTATCTCAACACTAGGCTCTCTCACAAAGCACCGTGCGAGAAAGTGTGTGACAAAAAAGACAATTTGTCCTTTCTTCTTTTGCACTCTGAATGTTTTTCCCTCATTCTCTCGTCCTTCTTTTCCTGTCCTCTCTTGCTCTTGCTTAAAGTGAAAACAAACCCAAAAAATGGCCGTAGCTCATGGGTAGGATTCCTACTGTTTAATTCACATATAAAGACGTTTCTGAGAGTGCACATACTGGGCCGTATTTATCAAACAGTACGGAAAATTTATTTGCAACGAAAATCATTTGTGCTGTAAATTACTCATGTACAGAGCTTTGAAAAATACTTGGCCAGCATGATTCATTTATTAAAAGTAATCTGTGCAGATTTGTGTTTTCAGCCAATTTCTAAAATATATCATTATCAAATGATGTGCAGTAACATCAACACAACATTGCACAGCCCCACTGAACTGCTCCTTAATTTCTATTTTTCATGATAAATCAAACCCAATGATTCCCTTACTTGACCAAAAGAAATCACAAAGCAGATCCTTGGGGCTATTATTTCTAACAGCACCAGATATGTCATCACACATTGCACAGAAATGTATTATCTAATATCCAACATGCAACATCTTTAGTTTTGACCCAATATTTCCACCTCTTTTGATGTTTTACACAAACTGAATTTCTCATGAATGAGGAGAATGTCTATGGTTAGTTTAGGGTTGAATTAGTGGACAACAAAAGAATAAACCACACTCACAACTGTTGAATATTAATGGCCAACAATGGTACACTAACAGTAATTAATAACAGGAAACAATTTTACAGTCTTCGATACTGTTATGACTGTTTTTTGATACAAGAAGTGTGAAACTTAAGTTTATCTGAAAAACACCTAAGCAAATATACGGTGAGTGCATCTTCCCATAAGTTGGGTAGATTTCTAGAAGGGTTCATGGACATATAAATACAATCCCATGAAGTGAATCACATCATCCAGCGATCGTTCAGTGATAATCCAATGATTTGATTCAGGCACTGACATGAAACCCTATGAATGCGTGCACAGGTATAAGGACTAACAGAGAGAGTATTGCATCGCACAGAGAAAGGATGAGAAACCACGGGGCCTGGCTTACCTTGTACATTGCCAGCCCAGATCTCCTCTCTACTCTTCAGAACTGGCATGATGGTTTGATCTGGGATTCGACTCCTCCTCTCATAGCCTCGGATGAAGGGAAGGTGGACAGATGAAGTCACGCAGAGAAGACTGAAGAGGGTCTTGCAGAGTGAGGGATGAGCGTCTCGGGTTGAATGAGTGTGGAGTTGTGCGTTGTTAGGTGTATCAGTATGGGGAACTTGTAGGGCTGATGATGAGCGTTTTTAAATAGGAATAAGGATATGTACAAAATATACAATGATTATCACTTCAATATTCAGTAAGTCATTCATTAACTATTTATTATTGTAAAGGTGGAGGCTATGTGTTGAGGAGTAGCTGCTCTTGTTATGTAAACTGATGCGTATTGGTGATACGGAGCCCTGTGAATTTCTTTGAGAACAGTGATTTAAAATATACAGAGGCCAAAAAAGGCAAATCTTCAAAGAACCAGATCAAAACTGGGTAATTCAGGTTGGAACACGCCTTTGACTCAGTTCTTAGAAGAATGAAAAGTTGACCGTCAAACTCAGGGCCGTGTGTGAACTCAATAAAAAGAAACAAAAGATGATAAATGGAGAGTGATGGAGGGGCGTTCTTTCATTCGTCTCTTTCCATCCGATTCATTCCCCCTTCCTCCAGCGCCGGTGATACAGCTTGCCGAGGTCTCCTCCCAGAAGTCTGTGAGCGTGTGAACACGGTTGCCTTGGAGATGAGGAGATGAGCAGCGAGTGTGTATTCCTCTTCTTCCCTCCCCTCCTTGGCTCTCTTTCGCTCCTGCCGTTCGTTCGCCTAGCCGGTCATGATCACCGGTTCGCCGGCCCGGTCTGCGCTCTCCTCTTTGTCAGTCTGCGGGGAGAGAGGAGGGCAGAGTTAGGCGGCACAGTGCGGTTGTGGATGGACGTGGTCTTGGTGAAGGCTGAATGCCAGTGTGTACACAAGTCAATTGCCTCCGAGGTCAAGGCTTAACTCGGTCAAGCCCCTGTATCTACATGCCCCCCTTTCATTTCAATCTGAATTTGTTTAACATTGTTGCCCAGCTACACTACGCACTCACGATGATTCAACCTGCATTTTAATCCAATATGAAAGAAATATCTCTCCATTCAAAAAAGATATAAGAATAACATATCGGTAGCACTAGCAAAGATTCAGTTTTGACTTTATTTTTAATAAAATATCAAAGAATCTCTTGTTGATAAAAATGTGAGGTCTATCTGTGGTAGGTGAAATCAACTTTGGCCTGAAAACTGCCTCAGTAATGTATGCATTATCTAATGTATTCTCACTTCATTTTTTCATCCTCTCCCATCTTTTGTTGATCAAGCGATGATTGTGTGTGTCCAGCATTTCCAATCTTCATTTTAACATGTATATGCTCAAAAGGACGTGTGTGACAGTGTGTGTGTGTATAGTTAGTATAATAGAGTGTGTGTATGTGTAGCTGTGAGTGAGTGTGCACATTTGTGAACGTGTGTGTGTTTATGTGTGTATTTTGAGAAAGTGAGGAATGTAGGTACACACAATTTAGCCCTAGGAAAATTGTCGTAGGATATCTGCGTGTGTAGAATTTTAATCCTGTCTGGCAGTGTAATGAATTATGTATTCAACAAATTTTATTTACAAAACCCATCTTTCTTTCTGACTCCTTCAAACTCTAATGATGTCAAACTCTCTCAACAGTATTAAAATGACACTATTAGCCTGATTTATGCAGAATGTACAGTAGATCCTCAAACAAACCTAAACCCAATGCAATGGAATAAGGCATATTAGTTTGATTAGTTCCCTCTCTAGAGTTCTTATAACATTAATCAATAAGTTTTCAAAATGTTGATTTGTGATATTTAGTGTGAGTTATGCCAGGAAGCCATTTTTAACAGCAAAGAGTTATTATGTATTTAGTTAACATAACAACTTAACTTCCTTACTTCTCCAAAACACATGGCATGTGCTTCCAGATGAAAATTTTGTTTTTATCTAACACAAAAACAGCACCACTCAATAATAACCGGAGAATAACCGTCAACTATAATGCTTCATTATCTCCTTCGTCCAAATCATCTGCTGATGTGAAATCAACCAACTGTTTTCTGTTTTTGACATGTATAGTATCTAAATATCGCAATAACCTTAACCCAAAGTTTTAATGGCTGCTCTTTTGAACATGAATCCTTTATTAGAGTGAAGCCCAAGTGATGAGTGTGCCCTTTTAAGCAAAAATGCCATCTTAAAAAATACCCTGGAGTAACATTTAGTGTATTAATATTGATATGTGCTCACCTCTTAAAAACACATTTAAAGTATGCTCGCAGCATGGCATCCCCATACCACTCTTTTGAAAGATGTCCTGAATCATTCAGACTGTTGGGGCTTACAGAACACTCAATTAAAATCAACTTGAAACTTTTAGGACAGGGGCCCACTCCTTTCCTCTCTTAATGGAGAATATTTAAGAAGAGGCTGCCACAGAGGCCCTAGTTATGCTGCAACTTTGCATAAGAGTAACGTGTAGAAAACTGAAGATATATTGGGACAGAAAGTGACTGAAGCAGAATGGCTTATGACAGTTAAATAAGTTTTCTTGTTAAGGTCAGCTCCCCACTGATCCTGCTAGGAAATCAGCACAGTCTTGCTTAACATTTTGGGGAGATTCTAGTAGTTTTATTTACAAGTGACAAAAGTTCCTGTATAAACTGATCCTATACTATATTTTAGGGAATGTGTTGTTTTTTTGTATCTTCACAAAAAAGGGTAAATTCAGTTTGCATTGTTTTTTGTCTGATATTGCATTCTAATTTCTTTTTGGTCTAGCACATTGAAACTGTCAAAATGTTTTTACTGGTTATTGCCATTTGCTGCTTAGCTTTATGAAAGCAACATTCAAAATAATTTGCTATTTACCATTTACCACTACAGACAATCTATGATGCATTTTGAAACATAGCCTATAGCCTTGTATGTCATCTACTATAGTATACAGTACAGTCATTATAGGCATGCCAAAGACCTTAATACAGTAAAGCTGGTGTAAAATTCACATTAGACCTGTGATTCATTTCCAGAGATGTAGTGCGGATCCAACAAGCAGGGTACAGCAAGTAATGTGATGGGGGGAGGGGGTATCAACATGGCATTAGTTAAAACTATAAAAATAACATAGATAGAGAGATAATGAACCTCAGCCAGCTGACGTACACAAGAAGGAGAGACACAGGACTGAAACTAATGCATGTAAATACGCCAATGAACCATGCACCTGTACACTGCACTGGACTGATTGAGTGGGTCATGTGAAGTATGCACTGAGCAAAATAACTTGATGTATAGAGAGAGATTTAACCAGAAAAATTAACCTAGTATTTCAGGCTGGTTTCCAAGTCATGATGAATTTGGCGTAGTTCTTGAGAGAAAAATCTCTCTTAGTCAAAATCACCATTGAGAGGAATGTTTCAGTGTGGAACTAGGCTTTGTCCATTTACATTTTACATCAGGACTGATGAGTAAAGGCATGAAGTTCATAGAGAGAGTAAATATATAGAAAATGGATTAAGATCAAAGGCTTGGCCTGATAAACAACCAATTAGTCACAGCGGGGTGAAGAAAGGTTTAAACTGTACAGGCAAATATGGTGGAAAAGACAGAAATACCCTTCACAGAGATCCTGCTAATGAAAGTTCATGCAGAATACCATGTCCACCAATAGCATGCAGACAAACCCACACTCAAATGCACACACACACACACACACTTGTAGGTGCACTTGCACACACGCACACACATACAGTACACACGCCTACACACACCTACTGTTCATGCATGTGCATACACTCAGTTAAGAAGAAGTGAGTGCGATATTAATTCACTACTCACCTAATTAACTCTTTTCTGTAACACATAATTTATAGACTGTTGTGGAGATGTTTTACAGAGGAGCAGAGTTGAGACACAAAAGCAAAGACAGAGCAAAACGAGTGGTCCTTCATATTCCTTCATGACGACATCCCACTCTCAGAACAATAAAGAAGGATGTATTTATTAAGGCCCTTCATCAGTCCATAAGGAAGGGAAAAAAGAGACCAAAGTTGCTGGTATAGGCCTATGCTACTGGTCGTAATTATTCACCTTTAGGTTCAGTGTACAGGCAATTTCAGATAGTTGTCCATGGATATATAGGCTAAAAACTTATTGAAGATTGGCTAGCGGTGGTGATGTTTTACTCCCCAAAGGCGTGATTGTGAGACGCAGAGACGGAGCATCAAAGACAACATGAAGGAAGGAGGAAAATGACAGAGGAAGAGAGAAGGGGAGTGATGAGCTGGGATATAAATTCTATCTATTCTGATCTGTCTATCAGTCTGTCTCTATCTATGAAGCTAGCTTCAAACCCACAGCGAGGCATTACCAGCGTGTTAATCCACTGTTCAACAACCAACTAATGCCAACCGGTCTCTCTTGCCTGACGAAGGATGAGACTGAACACAAGTAGAGGAGGAAGAGCTTCAGGGATGGAAAATGGCCAGTTCTGGATGAAAACCGTCAAAGAGAAGTAAAGGCTGAGTGAAAACATGCAGAAGCAATGGAATTCGATTCTGAAAAAGACTGTGGTGATAATGGGGCTTATTAAGTTTTTGAAAATGTTGGAATACACAGTGTGTGTGTGTGTGTGTGTGTGTGTGTGTGTGTATGTGGGAGGGGTGTATGTGTGTGAGAGAGAGAGGGGGCGGAGAGGGAGTAAGAGAACTAATTGCTGGTGATGGACCGGCAGAATGACAATAAGCACAAATCAAGCATGAAATGTGATGCACTCAAAATGACTTGAAATGGCCATTAGCTCCAAACTTTGAAAGCAGCACAACAAATAACACTGCATGAAGAGAATATCATTTACTTTAGACTGAATATCACCGTCTTTGCCAAATGATAAACAAGCTACCAATCAAGATCAAAATTATAAATAAGCCAAAATGCCTGAAAACTCCTCTCGTTCTCCCTCAGGACTCAAACTGGGGTTTTTTTTTCTTGTTTCTTTTACAACAGGTTGCAAAAAAATAAATGTTTTCTTTCAGATGGAAAGAGAGACATGACATTGGGCCAAATCACTGGACAGATAAAAAGATTTCTCAAAGACAACAATTAAAAATGGATGCACTTTGCCTTGATGAGCATAAAAGATGAGGAGGATGTGACAACGGTGCGAGACCAGACCAATATCGACTCACTGAGCACTCTTCTTTTAGCCATAGTTTAGTGTGCGAGTGTATGTGTGTGTTAATGTGTGTTTTATGTATACGTAAAGCACACACAAATACACACACAGACAGACAGATAGACAGACACTAAACGATAGTTAACCTACCTAGTGTAACATTAAAGAATCCCGCAAGAGTGTGATGCATAGGAAATGGGTGTGGAGGGACCAAAAGAGAAGGAAAAGGAAAAAAAGAGTCATTGATGAGGAGTTTTTTTTTTTAGTTCTCTTTGAAGAAAATTCAGTCCAAGTTCACATAACATCAGACTTTAGAGACAGAAAGAGGAGTGGAATGTGGCGCGAGGAACTGATGAAAGTGGTCAGAGGAGAAATGGAAAGGAGGGACTGATAGGTATGCTATGGTATGGTGAAGGGGAGGGAAGAGTGGAGAGGAGGAAAGAAAAGGACAAAAATTGAAACAAAAACTCCCCCCCTCCTCTCTCTTTTCTCTCACTCATAAATAGAGGAAATTGTACACCAGGTAGATGGAGAAATAGATGAGGAGGCAAATGATGGAAAGAGCGACTATATGAAAAGATGAAGCACCTCCCAGCACCGCGATGAGGAATAAGAAAAATATAAAACGAAAGAAAAAATTGAATACTCCAAAGCCTTCCGTTTTTGCTCTGTTTAGTGGGGCGAGGGGGGGGGCTTTCAGTTATATCCCCCCTCTCTGCAACTGGTCAATCTTCTGGATCTTCTGTCCTCCTCAAAGCAAGATGCCACCTTCCCTTTGGATGAGCTGTAACCCTTTGCCAACACAACTGTTAGATATGGCACTCAGCTGGCTGCATGGTGTGGCGCTGCTACCCAGAGATAGAGAGTGTGGAGCTGACACACACCTCTGGCTGGCGGAGAACGCAGAACACAACTCAAACTGCACTCACTCACTCTCCTCCCCCTCCTCTAGAGCGAGAGAGAGAGAGACAGAGAGAGAGAGAGAGAGAGAGGAGAGGGAGATGTGTGGAGGTGGGTCCCTCTATAGGATTTTGAATTAGAGGGATGCTACAGTGGGGAAGGGATGTTGCAACAATTGTCAAGGAAATTATTTCTATAAAGAAACAAATGGCTCCCTCTATTGTTGCATGACGCACTTAACAGATACAGCGTCCTATGCAGTGATGTAGTGGAAAATAATAAATTGGCTGGTGATCATCTAAAGATAAACAATGACTTTTATAAAAAAAAATAATAAAGTTTTATTTTTAAAAAAGCAGATTTATGTTTTCTTTTTCTCCTTAAAAGACCCTATAATGGACATCAGTTTGATACCTCTTACTATCATGTGGACTATGAATTTGAAGATTGATGTCAGCCTAAAAAGGTGGGTAACCTGAGTTTAGGTGGGTTTACCCTCCACTACATCCTTGTTCCTATGACCACTTATTTGTCATCCCAAAACTACAACTGGCTTGAGATCATTTTTAACATTTTGCAAATTATATAGCAAGTTCAGAAATATTGTGGGTCTATTTATTCAAAGCGGTGGTTCTCAAACTGGGATCCACAGACCCCCCTGGGATCCTCAAGAGGTTTCAGGGGGTCCCCAGCAAAATGAGGAATTACACTATAATTTAATTTACCCGAAGCTATCCAAATTAGAGAAGGTATATGGTATTCATAGGTTTCACTCTCGCCATTATTATCTCCCCATGTACAGTGTAGACAGTTATATGGTTCAATACTAAACCATCAACAACAAAAACCTGTCCACATGCTGGGGGCAAAATCTTATCAAATAGTGGCTCATGGCCCTAATAATGTGTCTGTTTGGGAAGCGTTTGAGAACTCCTGATAAAGCATTTGATGCTTGCTGGTTTTCGTCAAAAACCTGTGGGTGGTTTGTGGATGTAGTGGACACTAGCAACTAAGAAAACGGTTAATGGGGTTAATACATTATACCGCTATGTTATAATACGTTTTCCCAGTGGGAAAGTGCTATGCCAGATCTTTGTAAGTTTGGCCATACTGAGTTTGGTGCCTGTATGGGCTAATATCCTAGCTACCTGCTTTTGGTAAGTAGATTAGGCAGTGGACATGCTGAGCTAACTTACCATATTTAGTGATGTTCCAGAAGTGTCCTGAATGAGGGCCTCTTCGTTTTGAAGGAAGTCTTACTTGTTGCAACTTGCAATTTGATTTATCTTCAAATTCCACGCAACCTTCTCCAGGTAGAATTTGGTATGTTACCCAAAGTTAAAGTTCGCGATGTGCCACACTGCCACCTGAAGGTTTTATCACCTCAAAACACGGTCTTACTGTTTTAGCCGATAAAACAGTGTTAACGTATCATTGTAATAAAAGAAGAAGTGAGAATAAGATATTTAGAATGTTCAGTAAATCTTTTATTTTTAATGATAAAAATAATTAGTAGGTTACTAAATAATTAAATGTTGTTCTTCGGCTATGCTGTTATTGCTAAATAACGGTTGCTAAGCGACCTGTAATAGCGGTATGAGTGGTGATTTTCGGCTGGCGCATTAATATTTAAAATAACTGGTATAAAACCTCATTGGGTCACAGGTGTGCGTTTATCTGGTATTTTACAGAGCCATTGGCTTCGAACGTGACTCCGCCAATCAGAACGGAGGATCGAAACGATCTGTTTTAGAATATTCTAGTACGTCATGGCGATGCTGTAACTATGAATGGACGTATTGAGGTGGCCCAGTAGTATCTTTACTTCTGCAAAAAAAAAGGCTACAAACACGAAATTACCAGACCTTTGATGAGGATTAATGCAGATAAATTCACTAAGGAAATGCTGCAGAAAATGCAGTGTGACTGACTCCAGTTGCTTTCTGCCTGCTTGGCATCATTTCATCTCTGATGACAAGTCATTTCATGTAGAAGAAGTACAAGTGCAATACACATGGCTACCAGCTTTAATCATATGGCCTCGAGATTGGCGTTGATTATAACACTTTTTCACTCTAATTAATTGACAAAATGAATTGACTATATTTTCACTGAAGTATGGGCTACAGTAGAGTCAATTGTAATTTTTTTTTTTTTTTTTAGAATTAGGCTACTCAAAATACTTTACACTATACTGCTGTCACAGAACAATTAATACATTTTTGGTAGTAAAACAAAATTGTTTTGATACTTTACATTATGCAAAATGCAAATCATCTAAATAAATAATAATTTTAATTTGAAAGAAGGAAATCATTTGGTTATAGTGTAGTTAAATATTACAAGTAGCAGGCTGATTTAATGGCCATTACAACCAACCCCACAGCTATGATTTAGAGGGTTTAGAAAACAAAAAAAAAGTCTGTATACATTACTTTAATTGATGATGCTTGTGACACAGTGACATTCAAGATTCCAAAAAAAAAATCAGCTCTTCGGTAGACAGTAATGAAACAGGGAAGTGGAGGATTTTACATTTTTGATCCCAAAATAATATTTGGGGAACACAGTTGGCTGCAGTTTGACAGTATGCAGTGTGTGTCACAAAATGTTGGCCATGTGGTGAGAGGGTCTTGTGTGAACAGAGCAGCAATATTCCCATTTGTTTCCAACCTGTAGCTGAGGTGTTACAACCAGCCCCATCCTCCCCTACATGGCTTTACAGACAGCCCCAATACGGTTTCTATTGCCTTGTGGGTCATATAGTTTTATTGCAGCGGTGCTTGATTTCGTGCTAACCAACGTACATATGGCGGTGTTCTCTGCTTCTGCTGCTGGACAATAAATGAGAAGTGCACCAGTGTGTTAGACACTAAGGTCCTCTTGTGGTTTGCATGGAGCAAACTGGAAACTGTGAGCTCTGTCATAACACATATTGGCAGTTTGGTGATTCGTCAATGGCTGCCAGATCTCTGGAGCAGCTGTGACATTTCTGAGGCAAATGCAGCTGCAGTGAATCAAGCCTGTGTTCATCTAGATTGCCATAGCAGGGAAATGAGGACTCAATGCTGCTCTGCCAAGTATATTTATCTCAATCAGTAAAACATGGGGCTTTTGTTAGTTTTAAATAGATTGCTAATAATTGCCACACCCACGCCTCTCTTTCAGAATAAAAGGCACAGCCTCATCCAGCAGTGGCACTATTTTTTTCATACAACTTTCAATAAAATGTAATATTTGCAATATTATCTTTCATAGACTTTGAATCTCACTGTTTCTAGGAGGCACTGCTATATTCATGTTGATAGACTGGTGGTCCCTATAATGAAATAAAGAGCTTAAGGTCAAAAGCAAAGGATATGAAATGTATCCCAAAATAAATACGCACAAACTTTAATAAAACCTTTTTATTGTGTTTGTCAAAGTCTGGTTGCCAGACAAAACATACAAAAGTTACCATCATTCAGTTTCTACCGCACATTTATGCATTTCTGTGCAATTCTGAGAATGTTTACATGGATAATTCTATCACCTACTGTCCAGTAAAGCAAATCATATCTGGGTCAGAGTAACAGAAGTCAACAACATAAATATATGACTTGGTAGGGGTTAAGTAATTCAATTATATACAACAGCTTAACTCACAAAAAATATACAATACATCAAGGCAAAAACAACCGTTGCTGCATCAATTCTCCCAGTCAGTCAAAAGTCCAGTTTTTATGCAGACAAATATTTACAGATGTCTGAATGTGTTCAACGCACAATATTTGAGTTCCTAACACAATTAACAAGTATTAAAGTAAAAGGAGTCATATTAACTTCCAATCACAAAAAAAAAAATGTTTCCATTCCTTAATAGCTCAGCTGGAGCTGGAATTGATGACGTTTGTGCACTGAGGCTCACAGAAGGACCCGAAGCGCCCGTAGATGTCTTTGGCTCGGACAGCGAAGTGGTAAGTGGAGCCAGACTGGAACTGGGTGAGCGTACAGGCCATGGGCAGAGGAAGGGCCTTCACCTCCCCGATCTTCTTCCAGTGCTGCTGCGCCGCGTTGCTGCTTGAGTTGTCTTGGTGGAAGGCATAGAGGTGATAGCTGTCTACAGATGCGCAGGTCCGATCAGTTTCTGCCACGCACCAGGACAGCACGATACCCGTCTGGCTCGGCACCAGCTTCAGCTGGGGCTGCTGAGGGAGGGAGGTCTGGGCGGCCTCTGGGGGCAGGCGGCCTGGGGGTGGGGGTGCAGTGGGGAGAGGGGGCAGGGCCATGGTCGGGGCCCGGGTTGGCGTAGTAGTGGTTACAGCACGGGATTTCATTGGAGAGTCCTACAAAATGAGGAAACAATTGCCATTAATTATTGCTCTGACAAATCTCTCTGGGTAAATATGATTACAATCACTATTTCCTTACAGGATTTTGGAAATCTACCAATTGAAGCCTTGGCAAGTCTCATGTTAAAATGATTTTTACAATCAAAAATTTAAAAGGGGGGCATTCTCTTTTGGTGGCAGCCTGATAATCAGCCTGGCAGCCTAAAATCCATTAGTTTCATGTATGCTCGCGTATGCAAGGAATATTTACCTCTGACTAAAGGGACAAATTTGGTTTGTGTAAAACATGTAAAGTGCAGTTCTTAATCCTCACCAATGGGGGGCGGTGGTGGACTGTCAGTTGAGGATTGCTTGAGTTGCTAGAGTTCTGATTGCTTTGCGGGGATGACCTTGCTCCAGCACCTGAAAGACAGAGGACAAATGTCAAAATTACAGATGTCTGCATATTTGGCAGAAACACAGTAAAAAGATGTGATCACTGTCTTAATTACGTGTTTATTTTGTAATTCCTCTTAACGAGGCAATGATTTGTCTCATATTAGCAGCTAAAGATCCAGGGTAAAGTGGCAAGCATAGGTTTGTGTTTACGCACACACTCGCATGCACTCAGTATAGTATGATGTGAGGGGCCTTACTGGTGGGAATGCTGACCACTGGGTGTGGACGCTGGGTAGCTGGGGTAGTTGCAACAGTGGCACTCTTTACTCCAGTCACTGTGGAAAGCATAGTAGATAATCAGAATAGAATATTGCTTTTCAATACATTATACTTTCAGGAACGAAAACAAAGCATGAGATGAACATCTATTTTAGCACAGGGGGAGAAACAATTGCGGCTCAACCTTACCTTGCACGTCATCGTCATCCTCAGTGAGGTCTATGACAGAGCCTTTAGGACGCGCCCCTGGGGCAGCTGCTTTGGCTGGAGTAGACCCTGTAGCCTGGTTATCTGAAGCAAGAGAAACAATTTTGATTAAGAAATCAAAAACAGAAAAAGATAGCTCACCATTCTTTGGTCAAAACAAAGATAATGGAGCAGGAAACACAAATTTGGTTTCTATTGATATGATTATGCTTTGAACACTAAAGCTAAAGAAGGTGTGGAGAAAAAACGAAAGCCCGCATGAAAGTCGGCTGCCAAGTGAGCCAAAGCGCCAGTGTGGCTGCCTGGGAAAGTTACAGGTACTGTGTGTCTGTATCCTGCAGCTCTGCATGCACAGTGTGGGTTTTTTTTTGTCTTTTGTTTTTTTTAGACCGACCAACCAAAAGAGTGACTTATACCAGCTGCTGGTCGCAGCTAAAAAACTATTTCAATAGCTCCAAAGACCGCACCCATGTCAACTACAGCACCCCCACCTGTCTTTGAGGTCATAGATGTCCCTTGCGGGGGTCCTGGAGCAGTGGAACCTGTTGCTGCTGGTCCAGAGGTTGCAGGTGAAGAGGTCGAAGACATAGCTCCTGCTACGGAGACGGACTGAGCCGGGGTCCTGGCTGTGGTCACCGACACCCCGGCGTTGGGAGTAGTTATCCCCCCGGCGCCCCCCTGGTACACGGCCCGGGCGAGAGAGATCTGCGCGGGGGACATCTGCCCGGTGGAGGCCTGCAGGGCTGGGACAGTGATAGCTGCCTGGGAGGAGGCTGTTGTGGTGGTGGCAGGAGCAGGCTTGAGTATAAAGGTGGCGGTGGTTGTAGTGGTTTTGGCCTTGTTGAGCGAGTTGGCTGCCGACAAAGAGGAGACAGGAATGTTGACCAGCGTCCCCGTCTGGCCGTTGGTCATAGACAGAGGCAGCTGGATGAGGAGCGGCTGGCCCGTAGCCATTATGCCGCTCCCGGGGGCCGTCTTCAGCAGCAGGGTGCCCGTGGGACTCTGGGTGGTGATGCCGGCGGCCAGGGTGGAGGCAGCGTTGGAGGCGGAGGTGATCAGCTGGAGGATGGGAGCCTGCGACACCATGGCTGTAGAGGTGGACGTGGGGACTGGGATTGGCTGAGCTGTCGGAGCTGGAATTGATGGGGAAAACAGAAAAAAAGGCTGGGTTCAGATGATGAGGTGTCACTGGGGCCTTCAAATGAATGGCATGCTGTGTGCCATTCTATATCCATCTGTTATGAATCCGTCACTTGCAATCAATTGAGAGGTGTAGGTACCATACCACAATCTGTTAGGTATCCTATTCATCTTCAGATAACAAAAATATTAAAAAGTAGAGGCAGATCATTTCATCATTATCTCATCCATAAGAAAAGGTCAACATCACACTGAAGCCAGCAAATGGGAATCACACTACTCACCAGTTGTACTGGTCGAAGCAAGGGTTGTTGTAGTCTGCTTTATCTCCATAGGAGTCCGGACTGGCCTGTTTAGAAAGATTGCTTATGCTTAGAGTTGTTTATATCCACAACAGTATGGCACTCGAAGAAGATGACTGAACGTGGGAAGGTGTTGAATTCCAATTTATTCCATTCTCTGTAATCTTTGAACAACATGTGGCATGTTTCCACCTCAAGATTAAAGTTAAAATATGTCTCTGTTTTCATTAAAGCGCTTAGCAGTATGCAAGTAGTAGTTCACTTAATTCATGTATGGAGCCAAAATCCACAAATCTTGTTTGGTTTGAACTTTATTTTGACGAGCGCTGTGGAGAGTCTAAGTACAATGAGAATGATAATTAAACAACATCATATGTTTTAATAATTTCAATGACGCAATCATGACAATTGTCCCAGTATGCTTTCGTTCTTATAACAGAAGAATGTCAAGAAGATGATATGGAAGGTCTTCCATCGCAATCCCGAAAAAATTCCGGTCTTCTCTTCACTCGCATTATTTCATTGATAGAGTCGCGAATCTCTCTCCAGCTTTCACAGGACAGTTCAGTGAATCGACGCTCGATGTACATCCTCAGTGTCCTCCTTACGTTTCTGGGCAGTGCATCCTTGCCCAATAAGCCAACATAGTTGACCTTTGAGACCCACTCACAGTAGATATCATAGGGCACTAAGTTGCGGAATATGTAAGAGGCGTAGCGGTCAGGCCTGGGCTTCCCTGAGCTTCTCTTGCAATTATGGTACAGCACTCTCTCCAAGTGGGAACTGATTGAGCGGAGATTGATGTCTGCTCGGCATTTCCCTTCGCTGTTTTCTGCCAGCCGTTTTGCCATGGCAATATGGCGCGGAACAAGCAGATCTTCTTCCTCTTCCTCCTCCTCTTTATCTTCCTTCGTTTTCTTCTTGACTGACAGTGCAGGTGTCTTACCAACAGAGGGCGCCATTCCCTCACTGGGCGCCTCAGGCTGCGGCTCCACTGTCTGCCGACGGAGCACGCTGTTGGGAGGAGAGGTGCAGTTTTAACTACACTCTGCACTGCCTGAGGTAACGCTCAGGCTTCACATTGTAGAACGTCACAAGACTCGGGACCTGGACCCATGCGGGGTTACTTTGCAGGTGCAAAACACAGACTGGGAAGTGTTTGTTTATTCCAAACCAGTCTTAATAAGAAATATTTTAAGTGAAGTACGGAGTTTAAAAAAAGTTGATCCTGACAAACCGAACAAGGGCCATGAAAACTTGGTTTCCAAAAAGTATGGTTTTGGAGGATGTAAGGATTGAAGTCTTTATTCTGTCTCCATTAGATTTCAATCCAGTCTCTAGTGATTACAGATAGCAATCCGGGACAATGTCAAATATTCACGCTGTGAACGGCTCCGTGTGTAGTACTGGCTTCAGTCCGGTATTGTCACGTTCATACAAAGGCCCAATTAAACTGACACACAATACCAAAGATCACACAGTGCTGTATGATTTTAGGACAACATCTTTAAACACATTTATGCTGGAAATTTTGATAAATGAAAATATTCCGTCAGGTGAGGGAATGGTCTGGAAAACATTTGAACTTGCAATGAACAAAAACCTTGAAAACCTGACTGCTAAATTCAGAGGTCCACAGATATACTGTCATTGACAGGCTTCTAGGTGAGGAATTATTATAGGCACAGACACACACTTACCGTTGAGTTGGAGGGGTGTTTGCAGCAGCAGCGGTCTTGGCAGCAGTGGCGGCAGCAGCAGCAGTAGCAGCAGCGGCGGCAGCAGCAGCAGCAGCAAGCACCTATAGAAATAAGACAGTACGCTGTCAGTAAGAACATTTTCACACATTTTCATTTGAAAACCAGAAACACGAATCTTTCTTAGAAAAGTAATAAAGTGAAAAGGAAAAATAGAATTTCTTACCTCCTGTTTTCTTTTGTTCTCCGACGCCTGATTGGCCTCTCCAAACTTCTTTGCTAGTCGGGCAATCTTGGCCTAAAAAACAGCAGAGGAGGTAGACTTAAAATTTGGGCTTTACTAGCCGTAAGGAGTGAATTTTAACAGTTCCTAAACTACCAAGCACAAGTCAGTAAAATTTTCATTTTGCAATTTTATGTTAGGCTACAAAAAAGGAAAAATGTGTTTTTACATGAGGAAAATGAAAGAGAATCTACTTACTTGGAGTGAGTTAAGGGTGGTCTGGTGTTTCGTGGCACAGTCGATCTTATCTACTCTGTCCTTAAGCTCTTGCAAGCTTTTGTCAAAAACCGTTAGCTGCAAGACCCTCAACCGTTCTTCCACTAACTGTTGCACAACCTGGGGAATAAGGTCAGACAAAAAGGCAAAAATGTGAACTTAATGTACAGGCTGCTGCACTCACACAATGAAATACTTCGATATCTACTGGCACTGAGCTCAGTTAGCCTACACTTTAGAATAAAATGGTTAGGTGCAGTAGGATAGATTCATACAAACCTTTTCAAGTTTAAGGCGACTGCTACCTTTCGCAGTAATTTTCAGTTCCAATTGCGCTTCCAGCTCCACGCCGTCCACCTTGGGCCTCTTCCCGTCCCTTTCCACTGTCTTTCCGTCTTTTTCAGAACCCTCCGACAAAGTGCGCTTCAGTCCCGAGGTGGAGCCCTTCTCTTGCACTGCTGTAGGAGCAAAAAAGGACGTCAGTGATAAATTGCTTACTGCGTGTCAATGTCCTAACAGTTAGCGACCTGAGTACACTGGTGTTTTGTTGGGATGTTTTTGTACTTTCCAGAGTTGAGAAGTAATTAATGTAAAGTAATTAGTTCTTACAAAAATACAAACATGGACAATGTGATACAGCACGAGTTTGAAGCTGTAGCATGTTTTTTCATTGTTCATAAACACTAATGACATCCATGGATCCATTTATAATAGCTTTGAGGTTCATTCCCATTTCTCTCAAGTTTACTCCTTAATCTTGCTGCATTTTCTCCCCACAATTTACAGGCTACTATCCTATACAAGTTATTCACTGCCCTGAATCTTTTGTGTTTACTATGCTTTTTATAAAAAAATATAATGTTCATAATTTATTTTGTTTTAGGTCAGTCTCAGTCACTCTCAGTTGAAGTTGGAGCCAAACAGGATGACAGGATGAAGATGGATTTGCTCAGATTTCAAAAAGGACAGCAATAGCTTTGAAGGGTTTCTCCTGTATTTTCACCATCCAAATTTAAATGGACTGAGTGATAACATATGTTGTGGGAGTAGGCTTCCAGGAGATCATCATCAAAACGAAAGGCACAGGAGGAACAAGCACAACGCCATTTGCTGTAGAAACAACAAGCAGACCTAGTTGCTGAAAATTTGCAACATCCTAATGATTTATGTCCGCATTTTTTCACCTTTATCACAGAAAACCAGTTGGCATGAGTACAAACCATCTCTTTAGTGACACAAGCCTATTCTTATGGGAAAGTTTGATAATTCTCTCGGACCTTTAAGCATTGACAGATTGGGTTCCTATCTGGAACCAGGGCCACAGTGAAATAACAGACATATCTGATCTCTTAGTGGTATTCCTTTGTATTACCCCACAAGTTTGACATCCCAGACTCAGGAAAAATAATTTTTCATAAGGTAGATTTTTTTTTTCTTTCACTTTTAGGGTAGTAATTTAATTTCTTTCTTTGTGAAATAGTTAGCAGTGTGGTAGACCACAATTTCAGAGTAATTTCTCCAATGCTGGTAATTTTTACTTGCACATAAATCCAGCTACAATGTTTATTTGATACAGTCTTATGTGCAATATCTTCAATACACAGAGATATCATCTTAATATTGTAGATGAAGAGATTCTCCTGTATCACTTCACAGCTAAAATGCCAACTATGTTGGTAAAAATTTGAATATTGTACAATTCTTCAAAAATAATTAAAACGTGGGTGTCCTGGTGGATCAGTGGTCTAAGATGTGTAAAAAGGTGTGTAAGGTATGACGTCCTGGGTTCGAATCTGGCCCAGGACATTTTTCTCATGTCATCCCCCTCTCTCTCCCAGTCTTTTCTGTCTCCCTCTACTTTCATCTGTCTAATAAAGGCAAAAATGCCAAAGGAAAAAAAAAAGATCTTTAAAAATAAAAAATAAAATGTAACACTTAAATTAATAAATTCATATTTTCTTTTTAAAATCTTTTTTTTTAATTCAGCTTTGAAATATATTATTCCAGTGCCTTAGGACAGTTTAGTCTTTAGCTTTGAAGTGCTGGCACTTGTATTATAAAATGCACATTTGGATGCAAAAGTTTGGTCAAACATATGAGTTATTGTTACACTGCTTAATACTTGCTACTTAATGGGACATGTGAAAGTTTACTTTGTTTTTCGCAGCTTATATAACGTAATCATTTTGGGGGATTAATTTCAAGGACTTGAAGAAATATGTGTTTGTATTTGTAGTGTCAGCAAATGATATCTCTTTACCAAGTAGCACCAAGTATAGAGTAATAATTAGACAAAACATTTTTTAACTGAAATAAAAACAACTCATTATTATTGAGCATTTAAGGACCATGTAGCAATTTCCACTGAGGCTGTATTTTAGAAATTAAAAGAAAAACTCAACTTAGGCTAGAATTCAAACGCAGAGTTTTTGGACATAGAGTTCCATTTCTATTCTACATTGGTTAAAATGGAGCAGGAAGTACGTAACTCTCAGAATTGAAAAGATCTTGAATGATGATGACATTGAATACTAAATGTTGGTTCATTTTTCCTTTGAATTTCTTCTAAATTAAAAGTATTATGTATTTGTAAGGAGTAATTATCTTTGGAATGTTTGACAATTTAGCCCCACTCTTTCATACCTGTGTCAGACGGTGGAGTGGAAGAAGGGCGAGATGGCTTTGTGGATTGTCCAGCTGCGTTTTTTTCCTTTTTTGTCTCTACTTTCACCGAGTCCACCTCCATCTTCTCCACCTTTACTGACCCTTGCTTCGCCTCTTGTTTGTCATCCTTCACCTCTTCCTTTATGTCCTCCTCCTCCTTGATGTCGGGGTCCTGCTTCGGAACCGTGAGAGAAGAGGGAGGAGCTGGACGAGATGAGGAAGAAGCGGGAGTAGATGTGGCGTGAGGAGAGGAAGCAGAGGTGGTGGCTTTGGGGGAAGGAGGCTTCTCTACTCGTCGTTTGGCTGTGGAGGCCTCGGGGGCCTTTGCCTCTGTAGTGTCCTTATCCATTTCCATGGGTTCTGTGCAATCAGACTTTGTCCTATGGTCCTTGTCTGACTTTTTGCCAGATACTGCAGGTGAGGCAGGTGAATATGGAGCCAAACCTTTAGCAGAATCCTTGACAGAATCCATAGCTGGTCCCTCTGTTGTAGTGTGTGTCTCCTGAAGAAGAGAATACATGGTTAATTACAACAAGGCACTGGAAATACCTGTGGTTCTTGGACTAATCAATCCAAAATTCAGCCATTCCCCTATTAGTACTCGTTTTTTTCTCTTTAAATGGGAGAACTCCATAAATATGTATTTAATCTTTATTCTGCGTTACACAAACATTTTCCAAAATCTCAGCATTTACCTCTTTCTTTTCCATTTCTGCGACCGCCTCTGGGTCTTTTTTCTGGCCTTCCTTGGCCTCTGTTGGCGCCGAGGCAGGGCAATCGTTTGACGAGGACGGTGAAGACCCTTTCTTCCCTTCCTCCTCCATCTTTTTCAGTTCAAAGTTTAGAGAGTGGAATGGCGATATGGGAGAAGTAGGCGTCTCTTCCTTGGCTTTTGGACTTTGCGAAGAGGGCGGCGATGGGGACAAATTTAGGGACAGGGAAGGAGCAGGGGAGCCCCGAGAGGCTGGAGAGACAGGAGACGCCGCATGGGGGGAGTTTGAGTCCAAGGTGTTGTTTTGCTCTTTGTCCGCCACTTTTTGCCCGTCCTCTTTGTGTGTGCCGTTCAGCAGAGGAGGAGGAGACGGATTGGACAAAGACGAAGCCCCCGTCAACAAGGTGTTGTGAAGAGTCTCCAGTTGCTGCCGATCACTGATCTTCATGGTTTTCCTGGCACGGAAAATCTTCTTCTTCTCCTCTGCCACAACAACTTCCATTTTTACCTGCAGAGGGACAAGGAGAGATCAGATGCTATCCAATGAAACTTGGAAGGATCTACAAAACCACCGTGATAGCTAGGGGAGTAAACAGCACTGCCTCTCCCGCCTATGAAACTGTCCTGGATTGTACGTACTGCATAGCAAAGATGTGACTGCAGAGCTTCAGAGGAAACACTAGAGGTCACTGTGGAGCCCTAGGGCTTCATTGTTTGTTCTGTTCTGGAAGGTTCTTTTCCCACTGACGTCTGCATACCAAACCAGTCTGTTCCACAAGATTTTCACAACAGATTTGACTCAGACTCTTGTGAATCCAAGCCATTTCTCTTCACTAAGGATCTCTGGTGTATTTACACATATCTGTCCTGAGTGCCAAAGCCAAGACACAGCTCACTGTGTCAATAACCCTTTTTAATGTTAGTCAGAACAGCTTGAACTGCCCTGGCCAATTCCCCTAGCCTCAGTTTTCTGATTAGCCTAAGGATTTCAAGTGTACCTGAGCCCTGATCCAGAGCACGGAAATGACATTGTAGTTAACAGCAGCAGCATTTCCCAACCCTCCCTGCCGTCTGCCTCCCATCCCCCCCATGTTCCTATTGGTCACATCCTCAGCGAATCAGAGCTGCCAAATTGAGGCTGTGCTGGCAACAGTAAAGAGGTTATGCAAAAGGTGAAGGATTTTTCCGTACATAGTTTTAACTGTCGCACACACTGTAGTTTTGGGGCTAGTTGCCACATTTTATGATACAAGACTACATGCAGGAAGTAGTCTGATGTAAGAAAGCTGTGTGCTGTAGGAAAATTAGGCAAGTTCTCATTTTGCATTCAGTGGTAATCCGGACATGTGGTAGTTACATCAAATAACATACATTGCATACAATTTCATTAAATCTTCAATGAATAGCTCACCTTTAAGTGGGAAGGTTCCTGACCATGGATTTAACACCAAATTCTTCAATAACCTAGGGGAAAAAAACAAACAAGATGCATTTTATATTTAATTTGGTATCGTACTACCGCTTCAAACTATGGCTACAAGATCAGCTATGTATAAAATCCACAGACCTTCCATGTTAAAGATTCACCCTTAATTGATCACTTATGATTTTAGCAATCTATCTATCTCTATCTCTTTAGCACAACAACAGAGCGATGCTTTGAGCTGCAATTCAGAGCCAGGGATTTAGAGGAGATATTTGATTGGGGGTCACGATGAATCTCATCAAACTGCAAATATAATTATATAGACGACAATCAATGTCCATCATATTTATCAAATATTTACATACAGGCCATCCATCTTAACACAAAAGCACTACTAGCAAATTGTCAGTTCTTTTTGACAAATGCCGTGATAACACTTTTTAATCGAGATATTTTTGGCCACAATAATTGCAACATGAAAATTTGATACTGGCCCACGCTTACTCAGTACTAATATTACAAAGCGTGATTAAAACTAAACAAAAAAAAGGGGGTGAAGAAAAAAGACACCGAACATGAGGCTTTAAAAGTGATTACTCATGTGATTTTAGGGGAAAGACATGGAATCTATACAAGGTCAAATGACAGGCAAAAGAAAACAGCTTCTTGCCATGATTACGACTCACTGCTGCCACTTTGCTGACAGCTAAATACAAGACCAGGAAAAATGGCTTTCCAGAATAATGGACAGAGAAAGAGGCAAGTCAAACTACAGGAAAGAAGCTTTCAGATAAATCACTTTACTAGACATATTTTAGTGAATGTGAGATGAAGGTCAAGGAGCCACCGCAAGAGTTTGTCTTTTCAGTGAACATGTTAACCAGGTTTTCGAGATAGACCAGTCCGTCTGTTACTAGACGTCAAATGACATTATGCACATACAGTATATATTTAAGGTTGGGGCATATGTTACTGTATGGCAAATAAATAAGTGGCGAATGCGTAGGCATCAGAGTAGACACAGAATAGCACAGAAAGAAGCTAAAAAGAGATCATAATATTGACTAAAGAAATCTTTAAACTCTGTTATCAGATGAGAGCGATGACCTGCTTCAGTTTTACACTGTAAAGTTGGTTTGAGGCACAGCTATGTTGTTACTTCATTGCTGCACTATAAGACTGCACTTGACAGAGCTATCAGAAAAGACCTTGTTCTCCCACACCTGTTTGATTTAGTTTGTATATTTTGCAACTTGACAGGCTGTGACATGAGCCTAGAAATGCACAACATTAACCAAGCAGACTGCTGTGAATTGAACGTACACTTTACACTGTATGTAAAGCTGTATGTAAAGCACACTGAGCTGCTGGCTAGATACACACGACATTGTTAACAATGCCTAATCTCTTAGCAAGCAAGGTTTATACGCATGCTTCCTGTTTAGATTAAAAACTGTCTAAGTGGTATTTCCTTCAACTCTGAAGATATTTCACCATCACTGCTTAAAAAATAACCTGAAATCAACATAATGTAAATGGTCCACAACAATTCAGGAGCAGTGTATATTCTCAGCATGCTCACTTCACATTCCACTGTTACTGCACACTGCGCGGCGCGCAATCTCCCCCTCCCCCACCCTACGGTTTCATTAACTGCGCCTGGATTCACTGCAGAAACTCAAAATGGCCGTCTGCTCTGCTGTATGCAGGCAGGCTGAGCTCTCAGTAGCTAGCTGAATAGGATTCTATGTCAGCACCAGATATATCAAGTTGCACCATCACCCTGTTCATTAATAATTTGCTCTTGATCTTGACTATATATGGTGAGGCTTCAGCTATATTTACATGGGTAAACAAAATGTAGCATATATAGTCTTCATTATCCTAAACAAAAATGTTAATTAAGCTACAGTTTAGCAATTCTCTCACAAAACTGATCAAAATGCTTACGCTCCATTTGTCCATCCCCACAGCTCCAATAATCCAAGTTACAGCTAATCCTCAACCAGTTTCACTGCAATGGCTGATTATTGCAAGATATAGAAGACGGTTATGGTTGTGGTTATGGTTATTATATATATATATATATCCCTATTTTAACTGTCCAGCATTGTGGTAAAAATAAGCATTCATTGATTGAAGATTCTATTTCTTTTTTAGGAGCTTATGCCACGATACCTCAGATCATCGGCCCATATTTGGCATTAAGGCTTTCTGCAGCTACATCAGTCAGTCCTCTGCTGACTGGCTCTGACAAACCCAGAAAACAGTCATTACAGGTGTCAAATGAACACGAGACGGCTGGGTGTGGCATTTCATGAGTACCTCAAGCGATGTAATTACAAAAAAAACAAAAACGGTTGAGGCAATTAAATGATTCACCAAAATTATTATTAGCAGCAATCATCACTCCTGCCGAGTAGACAGCGTAAATGCCAATAGACTATTCACATGGGTGTTTACACTCCAAGAAACTAAATTTGCTAAAAGTCAGATAAAGTTTTAGGCATATTACTTTACAAAACATAAGCCGAGGACAGACAAAATGTTGTCTCAGGGGTTGCCACAGTGTACCGGGGATTAAAACTTATTCCTGCATGGGTCTGAATTCCACCCCAGACTATGCTGCTCGACTCGTATCGCTTTTTGTTTCTGGTGATACTCCACTGACTGCTGACAAAAAAGTTGAGTAGACTCCTGTCCCCTCTCCCCCTTTATATTATTACTATATTTTTCTCTTAGATGTTAGATCTTAGAGATGTTGTCTTTCTCAAAATTCATCCTTCTTCTGTCAGTATTTTCACCCACTGCATTCAACTGGAGTCAACTCAACACAATCCTTAGGTGCTCTGATTTCAGGCATAGATGAGAGGGACTTCACAACTTCCAAGATGTTTAAAATATTGATTTTCGGCTTTAAATTATTGCTCGGACTGTTTGTGTTTGTTTACTGAAGTAGTGCCAAGCTTCTCAGTCAAGCTTTGATGACCGGGTCTGCCATGTCTGAGAAGGAATTGCTTTACATATGCCTTCATGCTACAGCAGCACTCAGAAACAGCAAAGGAGAGATATCCATCTTCACACTTCTGATCTCCTGACAACTTATATTAGCACAGTCGGTGCCAGTTTTCCTCATTGTCTCTGAGAAGTTTTCCTCTGCGCTCCATTGGTTCAACATCAATGTATCGGTCATCGAGTTGCTGGTCAAGGCCTCAACATTGCACTATCTGTCAAATTGCATGTGACCTTCTTCCAAACCAAAGTATTTGGAGAGCAGGGTGGTGCAGTGAGTAGGGAGACAGTCCTTCATCACAAGGACTCAAGTTCAAGCTTCTGTGACAGCAAACATCCGCCCTGCTGAAGTGTCCTTGAGCAAGAAAGGGATTCCACACCAGCTAGAGGTGCGCTGCTCTGTAGCCGACCCTGCACTCCAACCTCCCTGTGGAGGGGGGCGATCCAAAGGGGAATTTCTCATTCAGGCATCAACAAAGTATCACATTGCTATTTCAGCTGTGGAAGATGCAACCAAGCTTTGGCAGTATACTCAATGCTGTCCATAATTCACTTTTGACAATTCTGAGCAATATTTACCCAGATCTTGCCCAACAGGATATTCAAGGCTATTCTAGAAACAATACACTTATGTGCCAAACGTGCACATGTTCTGAACCTCTGAGTAGCACAAAGTCAACTTAAAAACAAGCTCTGCTGAGCCTAATTCAAACTCTCCATTGGCTGCTCATTCTCCGTAGTCAGAAATTTGTACAACCTATCTTTCCCTGGTAAAGACAAAACTGCATTGATGGGTTTCTTGTCTATGAACATGTTTGACTGAGTCAGCTATCCTTCCACAAGAGTGCACCACTCTTTGCGTTTGTGCTCTTGTGTGCCACAGAACACCGTAAATACGTTATAAACCCAAAGTATATCACAAGTCAGAAGCCCTTTCTGTGTGAGACATATCGCTGTTATCAGGTGAAAACCCTGTATCTCCAAAATGTAGAAAGAAAAACTTATGGTTGTGGAATTCTACACCCATAGAGGAGCATGTAATCCTTCAACTGAAGTTAAAACATGAAAATCATCATCATTAGGAACAGCATCTATCCTAAATCAAGCTATGGAGTTTTGATGAAGCATCATCCACCCCAATACTGGGTTACCTTGTGCTGCTGACCTGAACATTTTAATGAAACTTCACCCAGAAACAAAGGTCATAACAAAATTGCATTTCTAGACAAACTGCTGGATAGCATCTTCCCACATCAACATGACTAAATCTAACACTTGGCTGGCATGGCTAACAAGTGTTAGACTGAAACAAGTGCACCCCCTGTGTCACACACAGTGCTGCAGGTAAGAAGCGTCTCTCTGTCCATGTTATTGATGTAATTAGGCTACAGGTGGCATCATTTAAAAATCTGTCAATCAGCTGTCCAATTAATGAAACCTGACAGCGAATCAAATCATCCCTATTCCTTGACATGTCTGAATTTAACGTTTCCTATCAAGGAACAGAGAACCGAAAACTTTGGCTTCTTGAATTAGCGTAGCACTCTTTAAAAAAAACATCAAAAGCCAAACTTGAAACTAGTCTAAAGCTGCAATAAAAGAAGACACATTAGGTTGAAACAATACAGAGAGAAATGTTTAACATGCTTTAAAAAGAGAGGAAAGTCAACCTTTGACAGGAGGATGTGTGAGATTGAGGCCTTCCGTGTATTTTGCTGATTGAGGGAACAAGCAACGGCTGAGAGGCCAGCAGGAGAAAACAAGAAAGAGAATGGGGGAGGGGACAGTTAGGACTAGTCCATCTTCCTCATTGCAGGGGTCTGTCCTATAAAGGCTGTGTACCTTAAATAAGCCTATGAAGGGTGACAATTACTCACTTAAAAAAGGAAACTCAGTCAGTACAATGCTACTGACACAGCAGAGACTGCTATAATGCATAATGTGAAACACTAAAAACAGAAGTAATCATGTTATTTTTTTTCTTTCAGAGGGTAAAGTTGTTAACTGTCACTAATTGTACCACAAATAAGCATAAATCACGTGCCTGCTCCAGTTGTAAGCAGTATAGTATGGTGATTGCCAATACCAACCCTAGCTAGCAGCGCACAGGCAGAAGGGAAGTGCACTGCACAGCCTGCTACTTAGCAACACCCATCCCCCACTCTAGCAAAACCTCATCCACAGTATGGAAATCCACTGCCGAGCATGGACTAAACCATTCGCACAGAGGACAGGGGGGTTCTCCATTCTACAAAACACCATAGGCACCAAATTTCAACAATCATTTTTCCCCTCTCCACAACTAAGACAGAGGGCTTTTTGCTCCCTGGGATTACCCCTAAAAATGTGCGATGACAATTTTAAACTGGTTTCTGGTGCTGCACCAGTTGAAGTTTATTTTCTCCATAAACAGACAAAAGACACCAATACAAAACCCTGCCATAACTGTAAATCAATCTTTTCAGTGAAAATTATATTGAGTCCTCTGCCTTCTCCACCATCTCTCTCTCTTTCATAGATTTTATCTGAGCTGCCTGCATACATACGAAATGGCCACCAGTGTTGCTATGCGCAACAACACTGAGCACTCGCTACATTAAACTGAGTATCTCATTTCAAGCTCAGCCTACTACTCATTTTCTTCAACTTCACCTGTAAAATGATTATTTTACAATAGATTTTGCTTCTATTTTCCCTTATTGAACTACTGTACACTTAAGGACCTTTATCTTAGTCTCACTAGTGCATTAAGTCTAACATAGACGATGAGATAGGCTGATATGAAAATGCAGGCTAAGCTCATCATTTTGCTTATTTTGCCAATTCCTTGTAGAAGATGGTTTTGCCAGGCAAAAATATCTTCTCCAGAATAGCTGGGGTAATTGCTTGGCCCAACATGCTACGCTGTTGCACTCTTGGCTGTTTCTGGTCCTTTTCTTTCCTGTCTGCTAAAATAAAAAGTAATGAGTAGACTGCGTACTCTTCTTTTGATAAATGCTTTGTCAGAAATGGATTCAAGATTTATTCTCCCTGCTTCCCTCAATATTTTCCAGTCTTCACAAGCTCTGATGTCAGTCAGGCCTTGATGAGAAGCATTCCACAGCTAGCAGCACAATTTAAACTTTAGGGGCGTGATCTCTGTAACACACACACACACACAAAGAAAAAAAAAAAAGGAACACAAGAGGAAGAAACATAGGAAAACAGGAATCTCTATTTGAAATGAATGGGACACGTGGGCCCAAAAATACTGAAAAAATAAAAAAAATAAAAATATATATATCCCTCAGAACCCTTCCCTCTACGCATTATTGCTTCTCCACGAATAGATGGCTCTTTATCGCAAATGTGTTTTCTGTTACGAAGGAGAACAGTTCAACACACAATTTGCCGAATTTCTATTTCCGACCTTGCGAATGTTGAAAGTAAACTATAATTGAAAATCAAATTAACTGGGCCAAACAAAAACTTGCCAATATTCTCTCAAGCAGCTCAATCTCCCTGCCCAACAGATGTGACTTTGCTTCTTTGATGGGAGCAAACACTGACTAAACAGAGCACAAAAATAGTTCAGTTCAACAAAACTATGATGGAAAATATATTTTTAAATGGAAGAAACATTCACCTTTGACAGGAGGATTTGAGAGATTGGGGCCCATTAGAGGTCATACAAATTAGTTTTGCTGGTCAATGGAGCACATGGCTGAGAAGAGACAGAAGTAAAATGCAAAGGGGGAGGAGCCAAGTTCAGACTGTTCTATCTGAGTACTGGCAGGGATCTCTCTCTCTCTCTCTCTTTTTTTTAAAGAAAAAAAAACAGGCCTATTTGTGGTGACAATTACAAACTAAAAAGTAGAAAATGTCAACAGTCTCATAGTGTGCGATATGAAACATTAACCAAAAAAAAAACCAGTAAAATAAATAGTGCAATGTCAACGTTTTAAAGCAGCACAATGTGCACTTTAGTCACAAAGCCTAGCTAGCGGCGCACAGCCAGTGCTGAAGTGCACACCCCCGACACACTCAACCAAGCAGCAGCAGCAGCACCCCCACCCCCACACACACACACACACACACACACTCGGGAACAGCCTCTCCCACAGTCAAACATGGACTAAACCATTCTGATAGGGGGGGTGGGGGGTGGCTTTCAAATCAAGAAGATAAACCAAAATAAAGTATAACAAAGTATCATTCAAGTCATCAAACAGACACAAAATCCAGATTTATATCGCTTTTTTTCTTCCTGGGTTTACACACAAAAATTTGATTACAAGCAGTAGGCTTATTTAGTCAACATTTTGAAATAGAACTGGATACAGGCCAAAGATATATTTTCTCCAGGAACATGAGGGATATAGGTAGGGACTCATGATAAACTATCATTAAATCTGTAAAAACTAACCTAGTGACTCAAAATGGTAGTTGAAAGACAATCTCATCATAAATTGTGCCAAGTGTTTTTTGTTAAGCATTCTTAACATTTACAAGCAACAACCAACGCTTTTTAGCTACACAGACCCTTGCTAGCTGCGCACAGCAAGAAATGAAGAGCACAGCTTGACACACTAAGCAGCCCCCGTCCGCCCTGCCTCTCCCACAGCAGGGAGGTTTACTGCCAAACAGACTGAACCATTCTGACAGAGGGGGGTTCTCCACACCAGAGAGGGAACAGAGAAAGAAACCCTCGAAAAAATGTCAACTTAACTTAAAAACATACATTTTGTCAAGTACTTCTTCTTTTCTTGAGCTTTTTATAAGTGTGGATTAAACACAAAATAGCTCATTAAAAGTAGGTTACTGTCTGCCTATTTGACAAACAAAACAGACACAGACCAAAGAAATGTAATGATAGTTCAAGGAAATGTAGACTGTATATTCATAATTACACTGTAATTTGCAAACTTCACCTCTATGTCTTCACCAGAGACACTGTTGTATGAGTAAATCAAACCTTGCTGTGCGTTCTTTGCCCCTCCCCCTTTCTACTACTGCAGAAACACAAAATGGCCACCAGTGCTGCTGTGAGTAGCATGCAAAGCACTTATCACAGGCAAGTGAATATCCATTTACAAACCCCGCCTACTTTTTTTTCTGGACAACAAATATTCCTATTGAAATCTCCATACTCATAGATTAAAGACCATTATCCTGAATCTTAAGAGTAAACTAAACATACTTATTTCTAACCCTCAAATTTGACTTTGTCATTTCAAATCAATGTTACCTCTAAACAACAGACATACATGTTTTGAATCTCACTGTTGTTATAATGAGCCTATATGGTATGTGCCCACTGTTAAGCAAAGCAAAGTTATGACTGTGAAGTTAACAAAACCAACAAGTTCCACTTTTCTTTCATCTAACCAGGATTTTGTGGCTACATTGCTAAATGTATTGTAGTGCAAAGTCCAGATAACCGGGGTATCATATAATGCAGGAAGTGGTGCAGTGGCTACATCTAGCTGCTTCTCCTGAGACGTGTCCTAACCCCCTAAAGCAACGTGGCAAGCTGAAAACTGGATAGGCAGGACACAGTGCTGCCAATAGCAGTCACACATAGGGGATGCTGTTTGAAAACATGGCTGTCTGGCTTTTTTTATTGTTTTAAACAAACAATAAAAAAAATAACTGCCCTGTTACTATTACCTAATCTTTGATTTTCCCAGTGGAGGCTAAATACTGAGAGGAAAATCACTGTCAGCCAGCGAGAGCAGAGCATGCATTCCAACATTACTGCGCACAATGCGCAGTCTTCCCCTCCCCCACTCTCACAGTCTGCATCTGGATTCACTGCAGCAACTCAAAATGGCCACCTGCTCTGCTGTGCGCAGCCAGCCTGAGCCCTCAGAAGCTAACTGACATATCCAGTAGAACATCATATCGAGTTACAACATCACCACATTACTCAACCTAATTACCTATGGATATAATTGCCTATGTATATCCTTCTCACCTACACATTTAATTTCTGTTTAATGGAAGTACAGCAATATTTTGCCAAATGAAACGATGGCAAATTTCGCACTCTTCTCCTGCAGCACACAGCATTCTTACTTGGCTGTTACATTTATCAGCGCTGCACTTTGTTTTCTTACTATCTGCAAAAAGAATAAAAGCAAATCCTCAGCAAATCCTACCCCACAACACTGGTTTATTGTGTGTGCTGTAAAGGTTTGTTCACCGTTTCCTATTTTTAACATGTGTCAACTTGTTTCTCTTGTCGTCATGCTATGTAGTCTCCATTAGTCATATTGACTAGTGAAATCTTTACATCGACTTGATTGTATATGCTGCCGTTTTTCAAGATGTGTTCACTTCTTTATGGTCTGTCTAGTTTCCATTCATACCCTCTTGTCAGTGCCGACTGGTTTTAATGAAGACCTACTTGTCACACTTGTTTCAATTTTGTCTGGTCGGGTAATCTAGTGAGGGTTTCTGTGCCCGGTTAATAAGACCCACCCAATAAGTAACACAGGCCCTCTATTTAACAAAACCCCAGACTTAATCAAATGTGAAATCTCATAGACCCCATCTGTGACTAATTTCAAATTGATGAATAAATAAATGGATGCAGTGAAGTTATTTTCTCTTGGTGATCTCACTCCTATACAACACTACCAGCGACACTACCTTAGGACTCTATGACAAATTTATTCAAGTAGCTGTAATGTATCACCAAGGGAAACACAATGATACCTGGACTGTAGAGGTGGTAATACTGTACATTCTAGGTAGCTTAATAAGTGCCTTGTGTCACAGACACTCAACAACTTGTGTGGCCATGTGGGCTACATGAGCTCGTGGCTGTCTGAGCCTGTAGCGCAATCGTCTAACCACTGAATATTTGTTTTAATTATTTGAATTTAGGCTATGTGTCCAGCAAGCTAAGGCATATCAGAAACCAATGTAGGCAATATACTGTATATATGTATCTCACAAAGTGGATTATTAGGCAGAGTAAAATTACTTCATACATTTGAAAGCAAACGTCCTCGGGGAGTGCAACCGCTCCATGTCCTCAAACTGTTTATATTGCACTTCACTGCCTCAGTATAAATCTGACTGGTTTTCATGGCCGATAGAGACCTGCACAGAATCCCAAATCAACTACCTTGTACCACCTGCTCGTTTTTTTTTTTACTTTGCTTCATTTACAGATGAGGAACAGGATCATTTTTGCATATAGTCCAGATTATCAAGACAGTTTTATGTCTGCTGCACTCCAACAAACAGGATGCCAGATGGAGCCAAGACTTGGTGTCTAGCCTAAATCTAGGCAGGAGCTGATCACTGACTTTTCCTGAGACATTCCTTCATGTACATGTAGTACATGGATATTTGTGTCCCATTTCTGCCCTGGGTATTTGTTGGGTATATGTTCCTCCTTTCAAACTAGCTGAAAAACCACTACTGGCACAATTGTCTTAATACTATTAAGAAGTTCACTTCGTATAAAAGACTAATCAATCTACAATGGATGGAAATCACATCATACCAATGAATTTAAACACCTAAATGGCTGTAGCTGTTGCCTGTCTTTAGATACTATTAACAGTTTAGACATTTGTTAGAAACTGTATGGAAGTCAGTGTTTTAATAACTTGGTGAAAGAAAAAACAGAACTTAAGGTTGAACAATTAAAACATTACAGCAAAAATACTGTCAAATAAAGCATCATCCTTAAAACAAAAATATAACTAAAACTAAAAAGTCTAAAAGTAGACCTTCCTGGCCTTCCTTTGTTGTAGGAAGGCCAGGAAGGTTGTACGCGATCTGTTTTGGTGTTTTTGCAGTTGAAGGCTAGCAAGGGCTGGGTAGAGGGAGAAAAAAAGGAAGGAAAATAGGAGGGGGGTGGGGGTAGGCTGAACCAGGAGGTTCCATGTGAATCAGGCGCATGGTGATTATTCTTTACCCATGCGCAGCTGAGGGAAACCGTCTCATGGCTACAAAAAAAACAGTATTAACTGTCACACTACAAAATTAACAAAAACCGTCAGGAGGCAAAATAAGGGTAACAGATGTAACCTGGGTTCCCTGAAGAGACAGAAATAAAAATGCTTTGTTGTTACATGTGCAAGGGAAAGATCTTGATGCAGTTGCTCCAAATATTTCTGATTAAACTCTGATAACTTATTCCACATCTTTTGAAGTCACTACAGTTTGAATCAGTCCGTATAAGCTTTAGCTAGCAGCACACAGTCAGAATGGAAGTCCACAGCCTGACAGAGAGCGCCAATACCCCTCCCCCACACCAGCAGTCTGCTCCACAGTCTGGAGTTTTACAGCCGAGCACGGACTAAACCATTGTAGCAGAAGGGTGTTCTCACCAACAAGGGAGGGAGCTAGAGAGGTGAAAGACAAACTCAAAACTATCTAGACTATTGCAGCTCTAAAATGGAAGTTCAAAACCACATTAGCTTATGTAGAGAAGGAAAACCTTTTTAATGGATTTCAGTTCTCCCTTAACAGAGAGAAATCTCACCCTTGGCCCTGAAAGGGCAGCCCAGTCATTTTATGTTTTGTGGGCAATGCTACACACTGCAAAACCTTTTCAAGATAAATGCAGTCACATTCTTTGAGATATCCGATTAACAATATTTTTTTCTTTGTAGCAACAACTCACCTATGTTTCAGTCTAAACATGGCAGTTTTTGCAGAACTTTGTTACATGAATATAAATGCTACTGATGATAGGGGTCATGTTCTAATATAACTAAATTCAGTGCTATAACCTTTTTGCCTCTCATCCCAAAACATACGGTGGTACACTAGAGAAAAAAATTTGATATAAGAAAAACTGATCATTGTTTTCAGTGACAAATTGGTATTCACAGACAGATAACATTTCCATGAGCTTAATGATTTGGATTAATCAACAAGCTAGCCTACTCAACATTTTTCCCCATCCCCCACTCCCTTGTTTTTGATGGATTGCTTGCGCTGCATGCTACAACTCAAAATGGCCACTGCTGCTGCTGTACACAGTAGAACACTTGGCAGCAGAAAGAATCCCTTTTATCAAAGACACAGTTGAAATTTCACCTCCTTATGACCAACTATATGTTGCTATTTTATCTAGTTAAAAATATTAGGACATTTGTTGCTGCCACCCACCCCCCCCTCCCCCTGTTCTTCTGCTCTCTTGAGGCCTTTGATTTCTTTTGATCTGCAAGGGGCACTGGTCTCACTTTAGCAACACATTTTTTGCACCCCGAGGAAGACCTATATAAATTGCAACACTTTGGTGCATTTTTTTTACCTTACATCATATTATAACAGTCAAGAAAACAAACACTAATTAATCCTTACTTTCAGTGCCTTTGCCTTTTTCTTTTATTCAACATTTGTTCCATTGCCCCTCTCCCCAGCATTAATTGTCTTGTGTGTTTTAGGTTTTTTCCTACATTTTAAAATATTCAGATACAACATATAATAATAATAAAAATAATAATAATAATAACAATAATAATAATCTGTATTAACTGTATCATTACATTTCTGTATTATTAAGTTACAATATAATGTCATATTTTAATAGAAAACATTTCTTAATTTGATTTGTTCTTTTAAAGCAATGGTGTCATTCATTTATTCATTATTTCATATATATATGCTATATATACATACACACACATATATAGTATATATATATATTTATTTTTTATTTTTTTGATACTAGTCAATATTGGTATACAATCATACGGAGCATTTCCAGGTCATTGCTTTAAATATATATTATCCAACCTTTTCTGTCAGCATTCACACATCACATTGCAGCACAATATTTTCAGCATGGCCTCACTGAAACAGAATCCATCATCATCGCATCAGATGAGGATCACTGTGCCTTATATTTGTATAGTAAAACGAAGTAAAATTCTACATCTCTACATGGTCCTAGCTTTATCTCTTCACAACAACATACATGTCATCAAAACATACAGGAGGTACTGTCACTGATAAGCTGGCACTGCTTGTGTCCAATTACCAAATTCAGGTGCCCTCATTCGGCTTCCTTTCCACTAAAGCATTTCTGTTGAACCATGTTCACGAGGGTAGAGTCCAGAGTCCACTGGGATTCAGACACAGAGCAGGTCATAAAGGCAGAGTGCAAAAGCTACAAACTCATAAGATAATTAGAAATTAATTAAAAGGTACAGCCAGTTACACTAATGCCATGTCATACAATGCAATACAACACTTTCTGTTGCCACAAATATTTTGCAAGCTAACATTCAATGGCAGTCATACTCACTGTCTTGCCTAGTGGCTTGGCAAAGTAGCTTTGCAGGTTACTTGTTTTTATTTGTACCATCCTTCAACACTGCCCATACCCTCTAAGGGAAAGACAATAATATGCATAACCAATCACACATCATTGCCATCATTTGAGTGACACTGCTGCTTAGCTTCGTTGAGGGTGAAGGAGTAACAGCTGATGAGGCTTACTGAATCATATGTGTATATTGTATATATGGGTTCAAAGTCATAAGTTGGGCTATTTGTTTTGCTTGGACAGGATCACATCTACAGCAAGTTGTACTAAAAGATGTAGCAATTTACCTTCTTAGGTTTGCCCTCTCACATTACCATTGTTGGGTTTAATATGGATTTGCCATGTACCCACTGGGGTTCCCCAGGGTTCAGTCCTGGGCCCCCTCCTCTTCTTTTTCTGCATTATGTGTCTGCAATGTCTCTTACATTGCTCAGCTGATCATACAAAAATCCACCCTTGTTTTCTTTCCTCTAATACACAGGTGGAGGCACATATCTCCACTTGGATATTTGTCCTCCACCTCTAGTTAAACCTTGACAAAACTCAGTTGCTCTTCTTCCCTGACAAATCCTGCCTTCTGCAAGAACTCGGTATCACCAATCACAATACCACAGTGACCCCTGCTCAGACCACAGGAATCTCAGGGTAATCCTTGACAACCAGCTGTCGAGTGAGGCCCAAATTGCACAAATTCACAACCAGATTCCGCTGGTTTGCACTCTCCAACATCCATCAAATGAGATCATTCCTTACCAGGGATTCTGTCCAACTCAAGCACTAGTCATCTCCACTCGTGTCACCCTCCACCTGCGCTCCTAACTCCCTTTGGCTGCTCATAAAAAAACCCAAGCCCTAGTGCAACAAACTACTAAGGGAGCTGCACCCTCATACCCCAAAGCCCATCTGGAAGCCCTAACTTCTGGTACACGGCCGGTGCTCTACAACTACCACGCCGTCCCCCAGAGACTGGCAGGAGATAGTATGTGAGCACTGGTCCCCAGCTGTCCAGGTCTCTCTGTGAGTACAGGTGTCGCACAGCGACACCTCTCTTATGTTCCCTATATGCCAATTACTGCAGCTCCCAAGACCCCTTGGTCAAGTTGCTCCAACCACCTCAGTAGGCCTTATCAAAGGCAATGATGTTTCCATCTACAACAGAGCGATGTCCAGACTTGCCTCTTGTTGTGCCAACAATAACCTTGAGCATAACACTCTCAAGATGTTGGATGAGGATTCACCTCCACAAGAACCAATGGGCCCATCTCTCCTGGGAATCAATAATGCTACTGTGAACACAGTGGTCCCTGGAAATTTTTACATCTCCACTATCCACAGCGTCCTCAAATTAGATGAGAACATCTCTGATCTAATCAAGGCTCAACAGAGAATATTCTTCATGCGTCAGCTCTGGCAGCTGAATACATCACAATTCATCACATCTTCATTGAAAGCTTCCTCGCAGCATCCATCACAGCGTGGTGTGGCTCTGCCTCCTCCCGCTCCAAGGCAAGACTGCAGCATGTCATTTGAACAGCAGAGAGTGCTCGACTGCCGGCTGTCCTCCAAAGACACCGGAGCAAGAAAAAGGCCAAAGAAGATTGCTGCCAACCCTGCGTACTACCCTCTGGGATGGTTCCAGCGCATCAGGGACTGCACCATCCACCACCGGAACAGTCTACTCACCACAGTAATCTGCCTCCTCTACCAACCCTTCTAGGACCCCTACACCTGAAGCATGCTATCACATGCACATACATATACACAGACAAACAAACACCATGATAGACTGACAGACTCATGCTAATCTGCACATGGACACAGAAAAAAGCTATTCAGGCCATGATCCTAGTTGGATTTTGTATATGTTGTTTATGTATCTTTTGCCCTTTCTCAACCTGGCTGTACTTTGCACATCTGTGACTTTACTGCACCAACAGATCCTTGACACTTCATTTTGCTTTACCGCTGCCTCACGTTATTCTCAAATTGGTCCGGCTCTAGAATAACTTTGTTTAAGGAAATTATTTTTCCCCCACACTTGGGATATTTTTTAGAATTCTGGGCATGTCATATGGGAGTGGACAGCCTATTTCCTTGTTTTCCCCAAAAGCATCTCCCTCAATTTCAAGATGGCACTCAGATAAAAAAGGTCTTTGTGTTTAACAGGGTTCCTACACATTTTCCATTTCAAAATTCCATACTTTTCCAGACTCAAATTTCCAGACTTTTCAGTAGATTTTTCAGACCATATTTGACATTTGAGTACAAATAGTTAGATGTTTATTATGTAAATAAATGGTTTTAAAATTCAACTGTTAACATACATTCTATGTATGCTATTATGTTGCCAAATAATTGCCAGAAGATTGTAGCTAGGTACTGTAGCTCATACAAATCAATTAACACCAAACCCAGACAAGTTCAATGCACAGCATTTTATTCAATCCGTCCGTTTACTTTTCTGATAACTACATCACTGCATAACTCATAAATGTTCAGACAAGCTTAATATTTGGTTATTTGTGATACTATGTATATATGCAATTCAAATATATTGCCGCATTTTCTTTCAAACTAATTTGGTCGCGGATGTCCGGATTTGGTACAGTTGTAAGGCACTTGGGGCAGAGCTGTTTTGCAGGCTGTGACGTACAGGCGTAGAGGCAGCTCTGCGTAGGAGTGTGCGTTCAGTCGCATGCTATACTTCTTGCCTTGCTTTCGACGACATCAGCTCGCTCTAGCCCACGCTCTCTTACACAGGGGTAAACATTTTGTCTGTGCTGGCTGCCTGCTCCAAACACCATGAAAAACACTCTGCTTGTATGATCAATTTATTTTTAGAAATTCTGAATTTTATATTTTAGAAAACAGAATAGGGGCAATACTCTGGAAACACAAATATTTTTCCATACTCTCTTTTCTTTTTTCCATACTTATCCAGACCTGGAAATTACTAAAATCAAATTCCATACATTTCCATACTTTTCCATAGGAACCCTGGTTTCAAATATTTGTGTTCTGAGGGAACAAAGTGCTGAGGGAAATTGTGACTTCATGTCAAAGTAATGCAATGGCCAACTATACCTAGCCTATTCATTCATCTATGCTCCTATAGCCTACATTTCAATCACTACCCACCATACTGGTTGACTGCAGCAGAAAAATTGCAGAAAGTGCTCTTTTACTCCAATGTAAAATGTGGTGCACCGGCTAGGCCAGCCACTTCTGTTACCACATTTTAAGTACAATTATCAACACATCATATTGATGATTTGATGTTGATCTTGCTGCTTATCCATTTAAATAATGACAGACAGACTGTGCATAAACAAGCTCATTCTATGTGGACAGCAATGTTTTGGGAAAGTTTCAAGTTTCTTTTTCTAATCAAACCAATATTTTCATCAGAATTAAATGCAGTAGCCTAACACATTATGTTGTTTTCAACATTAGATCTGAAAGATTATTTGACAATGAAAATGACTACAGCCTTACTTACAGGAAAAGGTACAGAAATTAATCTGAACACCATGTGAGCATGTTAGGGTGTGTGACTAGGATATGTGCTATGTGCCAACATGCAAGTCTGAACATATAGGCCTATGTAAGACACTTGCTTTGAACAAAAACAGAATCTCAAAAATCTTGAACATTACTAAATCACCAACCTGTCTGTTAACTCTCATTTCGCTTGGTTTTAAAGTGGCTTAAGAGCATGTAACATCTTTTGAGTGGTTTGGTTGAATAGAGACAAGATTAAAAGGACAAGTTCACAGAAAATATGTCAGTATATCAATGTTTAGCCTAGATTTTTAATAAATGACTGATGACATGAGTGAATATGTTGTATGCATGCATGCTGTAAGCATAGATGTAGGCTAAGCTTTTAGATATAATAGCACACAATAACATATGTATAAGCACTTTTCAGTTTCAATACTTAAACTTTATCAGTCCCGAAAAAAAAAAATAGGACTAAATAAATGTCATAGGGCCCTCATAAAATACACACAAACACACATAAGTAACTAATTTATTATTTAATATGACTGATGTGTGAAATGCAAAATAGTCATTTATAACAGACTAGTCTTTCTAATGGTCAACGTGGCCTGATAAAAATGCTGACAAACAAACACAGACTTACACTACATAGAGACTGAACCAAGATCATATTTCTTTTCCCTCTCATTTTCAGCCTGAGAGCTGAAGGAACTGGCTCCATCTGGTTGAAACTGGTTCTTGTGGGTCTATGAAATGGTTGAAAAACGAAGCAACAAAAGAGAATTTTTGGGAACGTAGCTCAGTTTTCTGAAGTTTCGGAAAGATACAACTAGCTTCTTACTCTGGGGTATGTACTAACAGCCCAGAACAGTGGACCAGAACTGATGCACACATTTTAGTATTTACTAATGAGTAAAGATGTAACTCTCCCTCAAAGCGCCAATGGCTATAAACCAATGTGTAATATACTATATGGGAGTGAATGAACACATTACTGATTTTTGTACCCGTTATCTTTAGAATCAGGCCGTCTCTAATTTTTTTAGCTACTATTTACCAGTCCCACATCCCACCTGATGGGAACTCGTCATACTCCCAATCAATGTCCACTTGACCAAGTGGCGTTCATTTGAGTTCTTAATATTTAGATTGGGAAGGGGAGTGTTCATTATAGACCTATTCTATCATGTTATCGGACACATTTGACCTTGATAACATTGGGGAATTCTAACATCACATATGTGAAAAATTTTGCCTGCATGATGCTAAGATTAGAAGGTTTGGATGCTAGTTTCTTTACAAGGCTTACTAATGAACTACGGAGGCCTTAGGGCATTCTTAGATTATGGTGGGCCCTAAACAAAAATAAAAGATATGTTCATGCTTCAATTCATTTTAAGTACACTTAATATTTTTGGTAGCAAAACACTAAAATATTGAGTAGCACAACATCCTGCATTAGAGTGTGTATCAGACCACCATTTATGACATAGAAGATAATATGTACTGCTGCCATGTTATTGAACAGGATTTTCAGAAAAGTGGTGGCATTTTATTGAATTACATTTTTGGAAATGATACTTGCACTCATGCCATTCTGAGACAGAAGAACTGCTGAATTTTGGTTTGATAACAGTAAAATGTTTTAGTTGTGCACTGAATTAGGCACCTTTAGGCATTCATAAATAAATAATACTCAATTTATGTCACGCTTTAAATCCTTAATCCTAATACCTTCACAACACAGTATAGGCCTACAGTATTCAGAAATTCTTGGTTGGTTAATATATAATTTGTGACACTTGTGTGTTGGATACAGTGGAAAAGTGATATAATCTTCATTGACTCGCTTATGTGACTACATGGCCCTCTTATAGCCGTCTTGGACGGTCTCTGATGCATCTCGTATTCAGAATCCTTTGTGACTACAGAGATAGGAAGAACATCTGATTTACACAAGAACAGATGAGGTAACCAGGGTCAATTCTGAGAGATGCATCGACCAATGTCTTAATCTGACAGAGATTTGGCACAGTTCAAATGAAAGGTATGAATTTTACCTTTCCAACGATGCTTAATACATAGGCCTACATATTGAAAATTCAGAAGGGTCCTGCACTTGTGATTGAAATCAGCATTGGCATGCATTACTGATCATACAGATGCAAAATATATATGCGGGAGGCATTTTTAAGGTGTGCAGGGACCTGTGATAGGTCATGAGCCACCAACTGTACAATACTGATGTAAATACTGAGCCTGAATCTGAACCTGAATCTGTCAGCAATGAACAAGGTGTTGTTGCCAAGCATAGAAACTCCTCTGTCTCCATATGTAGGACATTTAGAGGTCTTACTTTTAAACTACAGCAGGGCAGAACATCGATCTTACCTACCTTCACACGCAGTACCCATTTGAATTAAGCTAGCTCTACAAATTGTTTTTGCAGTTGTAAGGGCAAGAAGAAATTCTCACCAATCTGGCTGCATGTGACAGAACAAATCGACTAATGTAACAAATAATTGACACCTAACACCTATCTACAAGCAGAAAAGCATTTCAAAAGAGTAGGTGGGGCCTTTCTAGACTGTTCCTTCTTCAGCAGAAAAAAAGAATGTGTATTGAATTGCGAGTGCACCATGTGAGCACGGCCACTAGATGAGGTGGGGGAGGGGAAACTAGAAACAGGGCTGTACCATTTTCCCAATCTGCAAAGTCAAATTGGACACATCTCTACTTTATGTGAACTAAATAGAATCCAAATTATTGAAATGTCATTAACATAGGGCAACTCTGCAGACTGCCAAAAATCCCAAATGTGTGACTGCTTTACACAGCAAGACACTCAATAGGTTACTAAACTGTATATAAACTAAATAAAAAATTAAAAAAAAAGAAGTGTAGGAATTCTCCAGGTCTAGAAAGCAACCAAAATGGACACATAAAATAAACTGCTCAACTCTAGTATTACCATTGACATTAAGCCACACCCACATTCTAGGTCTGTGTGGTGCATGGAAAATTACTGGACTGTACCACTTTAGGCCAAGAGGGGGGTTGACAAGTACAATGTGATGAGAACTGCAATTTCCTCAACTTCAAGTTGCATGCTGTACAGTTTAATACCAAGGTGAATGAAATGTACTTTTCAATTTAGGGCTACTTTACAATAATTAGTATTAAAAATAAATACCTAGGCTAATTAAAAGTACCTGGAAAACTCTGAATTAAACCTGAAAGCTTTCAGAGGGTGTTAATCAAAGTGACAAAGTTAATGTAGGCTATCATTCCCCATATGTCAGGGTTGACAAACCCATATCAAAAATCAGTCCTCTATTTTGCCTCTCTCAGACAGTCATCCCTGCAGTATACTGGCTTGTTTTAGCACCAACACAACATAGCCGCTTCATTGACCTGGTAGGATTGGATTGTTCAGCCTTTGAGCTGCAAATAAATCAAAGATGCAAGTGTCTAAATGCTATCAATCCAGTTCTTCGATATGAACTGTGACTAAATGACATGAAGATTAGCCTATATGATTGCTTGTACTGGAGTAAGGACAGCTTGTCCTAATAGTTGATTACGAGCACGAGCACTGTTGCTTTCCTTTTCTGTTCACATGACTTATGTGTGCGCTGTGCGTGCTCAACAAGCTTAATACCAAATATGTACCAACTTATCGAAGAGATATTGTGTCAATTATTAAGAAGCTGTGTGCGAAAGACATCTTTGTTTTATTTGCATTTTATATAAAAACCAAAGGATGAATAATTGATTCTGATGTATTCAACAGTGACTAATCAAATTTAATATCAAATAATCAATTCAAGTATGCTAAAAAAGGACTTAAGTCGATAGCGATAACTCAAGAGCACTTTTGCAAAATAGCGGAATCGAGTGGAATGTGGTGGAATATGGTGTGCACCTTTTGACAAAACTGTTAATTAAAGCTTTAACCATCAAGGGTGAAACTGATTGTACAGGTATTATTCTTAAAAATATAGCTACTTATTATTTTTTTATGCTAGCAGCTAAGTGACTGCTAGCTACTTTCCAACTCCCGTGTTATGCTTACCTGCAGGGGTCACTGTAAAATGTGCAACCAAACTATCAAATCATCAATCAACTATCTTTTTTTCTGTACTTCATGATCAGTTGTAGATATATATATTTATATGACCTAGATTCAAGTAGCAGCTTAGCTATTTGCCTTAAGTTAAATGTCAAATGAAAGCTATTTGGCTAGCATGCTAGCTGTGTAACTAGATTACTCACCGACTCTTGAGTTACCAAGCGACGTTCCCGCGATTTTCTGTCACGGGCTGCAGCAGAATGGTTTTTCCTCCCGCTCGCGCACCCTCCCGGACCTTGTGTACAACCGTTTCAGTCGCGATATTAACGTTGTAGTTGGGCACTGACGTCCCACAGTCTAACATTTACCGGTAAAACTAGTGAGCTGCGCCAAAACAAAACCAGTGTCGGTGTGCATTCACAGTCTGTTCCGACTGTTCTCTCGCTGAACAGTAGACTCCTCCTCCTTTCGTGCTCAGAAAAAAAACACAACCAGACGTCAGCTGCCGGTGGTGGTGGGGGTTGGTCGGTAGGGGCGAGAGAGAGACGCCGAGCGGCCGCGTACACCAACTGTGAAGCCCAGTTTTCTTCGGTTTACTTTTAGTCTCTCGACCGGCGCGGTGCTGAAGTCGTTAGGTAAAGCGACAAGGTAGGTATGAACAGCTCCAGGACGTGATAGATCGGTTTGTATGGGTAGACTTGACAGGTCTAACACGAGTTAGATGTAGGGTAGCAGAACCCTTGCTTGGACAAACGGCTGTGTGGCTGAAACACCCCCACAGACCTGGCGGAGAAACAAGGGACAACTGGGAGCAGAACATTAGCATTGAAAGGGAGGGGTGTGATTTGTCTTCCAGAGAAAATGAGGGCTGAGGGGGAGGGGATTATTCGGTGGGAGGAGTCACGAAGAACAGTCTGAAACGTTGTCCTGAAACTGGTGTGAAAATACAGACAAGAGTGGTGGTTTAATTTATGCATCTAAGAAATGCAGCTGAAATAGGTTTTCAAAAATCCCACAATCATGTGACCTTTGATTCATCACATTGTTTTATGATTGTAAAAAAAAAAAAAGAAAGAAAAAAAGTAAAATTAGCACTTAGTATAGCACTACAGCACAAAACTGTGCAACCCAAGGTTAAAGGGAGAATAGTAGCATTTTTTTTGTCTGCATGGGCTACAAATAGTATTTGTTTTTTCACTATGATTTTGTGGATTCTAAGATGAGATCAAGACATGTACAATGCTCTTTATTCTTAGCTGCCAAGTATTATGGTGTATCCATATTCTCATATTAATGATCAACACAAAGTTTGTGGAGTTTTTAACCATCTTCTAACATCTTTCATTATATAAGGTCAGCCATTTTGTTGACTCACTCAAACCTGCAGTTCACCTAAATGACCAGTAGAGGGTGAGTTATGGTAATGCTCCAAACTCAAACATTAAAATGTTTGTTCTTCTCCTGCTACTGGATAAACCTTTGTATCTAGTCATTATCATGCCTAGAAAGGTTGGCTTTTGAAACTCCAAAATCTATGTGTTTAGTAGAGGGGGGCAGTAGCTATCATTCCCCTCTCTTTCTCTCTCTCTCTCTCTCTCACACACACACACACACATCAGACAAGGTCTGCTAAACCTGATGCTAACAAGGCTCTCATGTTAGGCAACATTAACTTTTTTTTTGTTTTTTTGTTTTTTTTTACCTACTTGCGCAAATTAATTCAGCTTGGCTCCACTGTAACACCCGTGTCTACTCTACAGACAAGTAAAAAAAAAATAATGGAATCAATGGCAATAAAATAATGAAGTGATGAAACAACTGACAAGCCAGAGCTGTAATTAGTTATGTTGAAGGAACATTATACAGACCACAGGCACTATGAGGCAGCAGATTTAAACAATGAGCAAGACTATGAGATAGCCGGAAGCTCAACAGTGACAGGAACCACAATAATAGCCTACCCTGTGTGCTAGTTTGTGGTTTACTATTCAGAATCAGAGGTGTACGCTGATCCTAAATCATGAGACACAAACAAGTAAACAGACTTCGCACAGGTTAGACGTAATCATTTATGACAGGTTTGCCCACAGAAATGCAATAAATCCCTATAAATTTAGAATAACCTGACATTTTTACTGTCAAACTGAAGGCATTTGGTTGGATGATTAATAATATTTCATGTCCATAATATGTAAGAACATTGCAGTCTACACATGCAGCGGTCACAGCACAGTGTAAGTCAAAGCGCTCCTGGAGCAGAGGAGCTAAGTGCAGCGGTGGGTCTTGCTGCTAACCTCAAAGCCACATGCTGCCGTAATGGCTTATTTGGATTTCATTAGTCATGAAGTCCTGCTGAACCATGCTGAAGTGTTTTAAGATGGTTAACAAACTTCACTGAAGCTGTAACATGGTAAGGTTTCAGTGACTGGGAAAACAAATCGACAAAACACAGGGTATCAAAGCACTATTGTTATCATGTTCACATGTAAACTTGGACTACATTCAAAGAAGCTTCAACTTGTGTCACTCAAGAATGTCTATTAACAGCTTAGCCAATTTCAAAATAAAGGTCCCCAGAGGGTTACAGAAACAGACAAAAGGAGGAATTACATTACCTTTGTAATCAATACAGAGGGCACGTGTTGCTGCTATGTGCAGTCTCCCCAAGTGTCTGAGATTGTGGAATTTTCCTGGGAAAAATAGAGAAGTCACAGCGTCATGCAGAAAGAACAGGTCGAGCCCACGAAATCCACGATTGTATTTCTACAGCACAGACAACACAATCTCACAAGGATCTGCATGCAGCAAGTCAAGTCAAGTTTATTTATGTAGCCCTTCATCACAAAGCACATCTCAAAGGACTTCACAGAGAACAAGCCTGCCTGGATGTAACTAATCAACAATCAATCACACAGCAAAAAAAATAATGCAATACAGTATGCAAACAAAATAAAAGACAAGGAAACAAAACAAAGCACAAGACACAAATAGTGTGCTGAATAGACATAACAAGCCTAGCTAACCTGCAAAACTCCCAAGAAAACCTTATAGGGGGGGGGGGGGACACCTTGGGCAGGGCAATTCAAAGAGGGATCCCCTACCAGGACAGCTGAGCGTGCAGGTGCTGGGACAGAACAATAAAATGAGCAATAACATGGACAATGAGATCAAAGACAAATAAGACAAAGAAAAACATGATGAGGCAGAAAGATGGGACGTCAGTCAGCTAGGGTCCACTGTAGCACTAAAGAGCTGCTGAAGAGCGAGAGGTGCGCAACGGTTTGCTACTACAGACAGTGACGTTGGGCCTGCTAGCTAACAGACTCACTGGCTGTAGGCAGGGCGGTTAGGGTCTCCTGTTGGACAAGTATAACACAGACCCCCAATAAAACCTCTGTGTGTGTTTATATTGAGTGTATTTTTTGTCTTTGAATGAGTGGTATGATTTATTTTCACTCAGTTTTATTTAAGAGCAGAAAGAAAATAAAGTTGTACAATCTTCGAATTTGAAAAGTTTTTGTTGTTTCTGTTTTGTTTTCCGCGCTCCGCTCATGCGCTTTGTGCGATTTCTTCCCACATCTCAATCAAAGCAGGAAAAAAATTGACGCAACACAGGTTATAATTACATAATCTATTAGTTGTTGTTATACATCACAAAGGACTTGTATTCTACGGATAATTACCAAGGACAAAAGGCCAAAGTCAAGCTCTTGGTAATGCAAGTAGTCAATGTCTTTACTATTGGACATCATGCTCTTGAGGCCCCCTAGTGGCCCGATACCTGGGATGCAGCCCATGCAGCCCGTTGGGTAAACCTTAACGCGGCCTGTTGGGTTGTGCCTACTCTGCTCAGCATGATAAAGTAACAAAACATTGATTAATTATCAGTAATATGATTATCAAATTGTGGCATTCTAAAGAAGCTGGGGGATGGCTTTTTCAGAGGGAGTGGAGAGGGGGAATGGCTTTTTTTATGACGGGGACACATTTTGTCAATTTTCCAGAGGAGATGGTAACCCCTGTCACCGCCCCCCCCCCCCCCCCCCCCTCCAATCAAAACCTGGCAAAAGTACATTTCAGCTACGATGGCTAAAAAATCTTGTTCTCAAGCCAGAAAAGCAAATGACAAAGCAGTTTTATTAGTACAGTATTTCGCAATATGATATAGGCCTATTTTCTCTCCATGAGACATTTCTGTTGGATCTCTGCTCTAATTAGTTTGCTTACTCGCCTCTATTGTGGAAATGTGACTTTACTGATTGCGTCAGGTACAGGCCACAGTCGTCACAAGGGGACGATGGGGGTGAGTGGTGGAGGGAGGTGGGGTGGGGGCTGTGCCAGAGACATTCACCAGAGGAGGAGATAAGTTCTTCCAATGTTGTTGCAATTCCTACTGGTCACCAATAGAGGTTGATAAAGGTCATAGATTACTTAATGCCCCTTTAATAGCTCTGTGTGGTTGACAGCTCTTAATTAAGTTATACACATAACCATTGCCATTCTTATTTGTGTCCTTTTGAAGTGTAATGCAACACACAAGTGAGTTTGTAAGTATGCAGCAGAGGAATAGTCTACAGCCTGAGGCTACCTTTTGTGAGAAGTAGTGATCTCTAAACGTTGGAATTTTTAGGGCTAGAAATAGTTGTAAGTTGTAAAAAGCACAAAATTTGTGCAGTGTGGTGGAAAACTCGGACAAGCATGGACAAGACAAATAAACTTGGTAAGTATCGTGGAAGGGAGTTGTAATATCTTTGCCTCAGAAACAACAAGGATATGTCAGTCCTCAGTCACAGACCAAGGTTGTATACAATACGACCCCAAATGCTTAAATGTGTGCACAATTGCAGATACATTTCTGGCACATTTTTAATTCTTTTCTTTTTTTTTTACTTAATTTACACCTATGTGCTCCCTACTGAGGCCACCTCATTATTTTGAGTGTGAAACACCTGAAACAGCTTAGCTAGCTAATTTACTTATGAGGATATATTGATTTTTTTTCTTTTATTTTCTTTTTAGTTGGTTGTTTATCTTCATTGCAAGCTTGCAGTAACTATACCACTTGTTTTCAGAGAGGAATGCTAACAATGGTAACACGTCAGAGAAACAATGTAGAAATGTTCTCCCAGTGTGAGTTTCGGATTTCGGGTTTCAACATGAGACAAAAATTCAAGCCTGCTTAGGCTCTTTGTCAGGCACAAGGAAGTAACATTTGATCACCTAAACAAACCTATACAAATGTATTATTGGTCTGTCATAACAGTAGAAAATATATGCATATATACCCAAGATAGAAGTTGAACCAAAACAGTGCTGCTCAACTCTGGAACCGACAAAAGGCCATTTGACAGTCAAATTAGAGCAAACAAAAGGGATCCAAACGGAAACATTTGTGGAAGAACCTTAAAGGGATACTGACATTTTTTTATTTTTCTTCACCAAAGAAAACTTCAGTGTGAATTATTTTAGAGTTACATTTTTCTTTTAGGAGTATTGCAAACATCTCTTACTGATGAAAGCGCACATCACATGCAACGCAAATTTGGGAATACCAAATTCTGAAAAGCAGGGGATACTTTTATTTTGAAATGCAGAATGCTGCCATGTTGCATAAATGAGCAACTCATTGATTTCACACCCACAGATGTTTTATGCAACATATTGAGATCTTTATGTTATAACTGTATTGACTACAACTTCAACACCACTTTCAAATATAACATACTGTACATGTTACAGCTATTTCATGGAAGACAGCAGACCATCATACTATAAAAAAGTGGTGGTGAGGCCTTAGTTTGTTGGCTCCGTCACTTGGCTGTTTGTGGTTCGGTAAATGTTTTAGCATGCAGTTGTCACATATTTATACCTGATTATCTGTAAATCATTCACAGGACCATCTCTAGACAATTCTTGGGTGACCTAGTGTTTTAATGGGGTTAGATACATACTTACAATGTCATGGGCCCAAATCCAATTCGTGATCTCTTCCACAACCCTTCTCTTCCATTTGTACCATCTATCTCCACTATACACTATGAAGACAAATAGATAAGTTATGAAATAGAAGAATAAGAATAAGATAGAAAAATGTAGTGTCAATAGGCCTATGTATTTGAACATTCAGTATGTTGCCTTAGACGAGCCAACTGTTAACAAAATAATCCCATTCTGAAGAAAATGTCTCATGCCAGTTTTGTAGTTAATTACAATTTGTATTCATATTCACAGGCTTGTGTTGAATGTATTAACACTTAAGTGCATTTTCATTGTAATAAAAATGTAAGCGACATTGTGCAAGATACAATTTTATTTTACACATCACCAACATGTAACCAACTTGTCGCCTAATAAATAGGTCTCGAAAACCTACGTATATTTGATGTCTTGGACTTGTCTCAGTCTCGTGCCTATTTTGACTGGGACGTGTCTTAAGTATCAAATCCAAGAGTGCCAAGTTGATACTTGTGTACTTGTGGAGAAAGGTCTCCCCAGTTGTCTTGGAGAGAACAAACTTCTCAAGAAAGTGATGACAGAGAGTGCCCAGTAGCTCATCTCAACTGTAAAGGGGCACTCTCTGCACATACACACATACAGTGCTGGATGACACATGATCAATGTAAACACACAGGTGTTCATTTTCCCAGCTGGTTCAACCGGCTCTGTATAGTGCTGTTTGGACGTGCTGTGTTATTGTTACAGTTGGAAAGACATGAAGACATGAGTGTTTATTGTCTATTTTGGTGTTGAATTTATGTTCACAAATTGGTGCAAGCCATAGCTCATCCATGTAACATGGGCTGACATTAGCCAGTTAGCTAACTAGCTAACTTGTGATGGACAGAAATTAAGACAAGGATAATTTCTTTTAGCTTTAGCTTGTCTGTGTAATACGTCAGTATTCACTGTCAACAGTGTTAGACTCTAGGTAATGTGTGGCAATATTCAAAATTTGACATTCATTTTTTTAATAAACACACAACTTTGAGGTAGGCCTTGCTGCAAGTCACTCCTGCAATTTGGTACCTCAAAGTCATTGTAGATTTCATTTGTCCCAACACAATTCCAAAAGGATCCTTTTATGCAGTTTTAATGTTTGAAAATCAAACAAACTCAAGATTAATTTCACACATTTTAGACAATTGTTGAGTGGATGCCAATGATTTTCTCATTATGTTTTAATTTTTCACAAAGAAAACAATATCAATAGAGGACAATGTAAGAGAAGCTATATCCTGTAGCATGGCTTGTCATACTGTTGGAAGCTGTTGTATTAGTTATTCCTTAGGTCTTATGAAAATAGGCCCCAATACTGTAAATCCTCTAATATCGGCCCGGGCCTTTATTTACCTCAACTGCAGAGGGTACCAGGCCTTTATTGGAAGCAGGCATATATTAGAGACAGGCCTTTATTTCTAATTCCCTCTGTTTGATAAGTATATTTGCTCATATTTTAGTACGAAGCCTCCTTGTTTTCTGATCTGCTTCTGTTGGGGTACGTTAGGTAGACGTTTTTTTGTTACTTTTTTGTTAAACACCAGGTGTTTACTGTTGAGCTATCTGGTGGTGTCATGGTCAATTCAACAAAACATCTGTTCCCAGTTCCCAGTTAATATACCCAATGACATAACTTCCCATACTTCCCATACAACCACCCATACTCCCATTTTCCTCTACCATCCAAACCAGATTTATGCCAAGGCACTCATAAGCATTAGTTACACCAGATCCCGTGTTTTGGTAAATGAACTTGAAGGATCAAATGCCTGACCTTAATCACCATTGTAGTTCACGTTCTCTTATACCACATCTTTACAACAGCTCTGTTCTCTCAGAGTCAGCTGTAGATGTATGCTTTACCCAACCCACCCCTGTTGTTCCCAAACCCTTATCTTAATAGGTCATGTAGACATAATCATATATACTCAAATACACACATACAGACACATACCACACATGTCAGCTCAGATGCCCTTTTTTTATGTATAAAAATCAGTATTCCACCATTGCTGTTTGTGCATTGCCTATGTACCCTGTTGAAATGATTCTTCTCAAATGTCATGACACTTGCAATTACATTTTGCTCAATCTCTACATGCTGTGTGCTGAAACTCTTTGCTCCTGTTGATCTTCCTGACAACAGCAGCCATATTGTTAATCTAATGTGGCAAATTTAGAAATAATTTCTGTAACTTCATCCCTTGAACTGTGTGCTGTTTGGTGTTGAAAAATGAAAAAGCCCTAGGCAAAAAAAAAAAAAAATCTCAAATGGTGAAAAACCCAATGAGGCATATTTCGATGGTACTGAGGCAAATTTGTAACAAGAATAGCTGGATTTGTATCCCAAGTTTTCTGTCAATAGGACAGTTGCAGAGATTTTATCCTTCTATCCTTAGATTTTGACCTTTAATTATAGCGCATTAGGCTAATTGCAGTAAAATTTGTTGTAAAGCAAATGCACACCTTTATCATACAAAGTTACAAGCCTCCATGTTACAACTCATAATAATACCAATAAAAAATAAATAAATAAATAAATAAAAAACCTGAGCAAAAGCTGTATGGGGCTAACACTATGGAGCTTGATCTCCTAATAATCAGTTACTTGTTACTAGTGACAACAAAAGAACACCAGTTGTTAGGCACCAGAACAAAAGTTCTGGTGCCTAACAGAACTAATAAATTCTAGTCTGTTACTTGCCATAAAAGTCCATCTATCCATCCATTATCTGCTCATCCGGGTCAGGATCGCAGTGGCAACAGGGCAAGCAGAGCAGCTCAGACATCCTTTTCCCCAGCAACTGCCCCCAGCTCCTCCTGGGGGATCCTCAGGCACTCCCAGGCCAGCTGGGACATATAATCCCTCCAGCGTGTCATGGGTCTCCCCTGGGGTCTCCTAGTCGCCTGTGCTCAGTACACCAACTGGCTCCTCTCAATGTGGAGAAGTAGTGACTCAACACTGTGGTCCTCAGATCGCTGAGCTCCTCACACTATCACAAAGAGTGAGGCCAGCCACCCTGCAGAGAAACCTCATCTTGGTCACTGGCATCTACGATCTCATTCTTTGGTTACTACCCAGAGCTAATGACAATAGGTGAGGGTCGGAACAAAGACTCACCGGTAAATAAAGAGCTTTGCTTTGTGGCTCAGCACTCTCTTCACCACTATGGTTCATTACTGTAGCTGATTCACCTAATGGCAGTCAATCTCATGATCCTTCCTACCGTGATTTGTAAATAAGACCCCGAGATACCTGAACTTCTTTCACTTGGATGGGGCAGGCCTCCTTTTTTCAGGAGAGAACCATGGTCTCAAGCTCGGAGGTGCCGATTCTCATCGCAACCACATCACACTCTGCAAACCATTCCAGTGCACATCGGAGATCATGGTCTGATGAAACCAGAAGGATGACATCATCCACAAACAGCAGAGAATCCACCCTAGTGTCACCGAACTGCACACTCTCCAGACTTTGGCTGTACCTTGATATCCTGTCCATGAATATCACAAATAGGATAGGGGACAAGGCACACCCTTGACGGAGTCTGATGTCCACCTTGAATGAGCTTGACTTGATACTAAGAATGCAAACACAGCTCTCGCTCTGAACGTATAGGAACCAAATGGCTCGCAGCAGCAACCCTGGCACCCCATACACTCACAGCACTTCCTACAGGATACCTCAGGGAAATGGTCATAAGCCTTTTCCAAATCCACCAAACACATGTAGACAGGATTAGCAAATTCTCATGACCCCTCGATTATCTGCGAGAGGGTAAAACGCTGGCCTACTGTTCCGCAACCAAGACAGAATCTGCATTGTTCATCCTGAATCTGAGGTTCGACAATCAACTGGAGTCTCCTGTCTAGCACCTTGGCATAGGCTTTCCCAGGGAGGGTGAGTAGTGTGATTCCTGGATAGTGGGAACACACCCTCTGGTCGCCCTTTCTGAAAATGGGAACCACCACCCCTGTCTACCAATCCAAGGGCACTGTTCCTGAAATCCATGCAACATTGAAGAGATGTGTCAACCACTACAGCCCAACAATATCCAGAGCCTTCAGCATTTCAGGGCCCATCTTTTCCACACCCGGCACCTTGCCACTGAGGACCTTTCCAACTACCACAGTGACCTCTGCCAAGGAGATCGGCTTAGCCCCCCAAATCTTCCAGCTCTGACTCCTGCACAGGGAGTGTGTGTCTTGGGTTTAGGAGTTCCTCAAAGTGCTCCTTCCACCTTCTGACAATATCCCCAAATTCAGCATTTCCCTGCCCCAGCCGAGAACAACCTGTGTGATGTCCTGCTTTCCCCTCCCGAGTTGCTGAATGATTTTCCGAAATCTCTTTGAGGCGGCCCAAAAGTCATCCTTCATAGCATCTCCAAACTCCTCCCATCACCCCTGCACTACAGCAGCTGCAGCCTTTCTGCTTTCTGGTCTGCCAGTTCCTCTCTGCTTCAGGAGTCTCCCGTGCCAACCAGGGAAGGCCTCCTTCCTCAACTTGACAGCCTCCCTCACCATTGGCACCCACCATCAGGTTCTTGAGTTGCTGCCATGAAAGGCACAGGCCACCTTTTGGCCACAGCTCCTTGCAGCTGCTTCCATGACAGCAGTGTTGAACAGGGAGATGAGGGGGGAGAGGAAGCTTGGATGTGGGAGCTGGACCGGCTTGATGCTGGACACATGGAAGTTGGGGTGGATCAGGAGGGTCCACCACACCTTCCAATGATGACCTTGGAGATGGGGAAGGGACCGATGAACTGAGGAGCCAACGTGTAAGACTCAAGGTGGAGTGGAATGTCTTGTGTAGACAACCATACCCTCTGTCCTGGAAGGAGGTGTGGAGCAGGGGTCCGATGATGGTCAGCTTAGCATTGGTATCTGGTCACAGACCGAAGTAGAGAGTTCCAAGTGTGGCAGCAGCAACAAACAAACTCTTTGGCTGGGGGCATACTGACCTCCACTTACTGATCTGGAAACAGCAAGGGTTGGTAACCTTAGGCACACTGGAAAGGAGACAGGCCGGTAGTAGAACTGGATAGGGTGTTATAGGCATATTCGACCCAAACCATAAATTTACTCCAGGAAGAGGGGTTACCAGGAGCCAGACCGTGCAGGGCGCCTTCTAGAACCGGGATGAAAACTGGGGACCCTGGTCTGACACAATGTCCACAGGTAACTTGTGAATGCGGAACATGTTCCAGATCATACGCTGAGCTGTCTCTTTGGTAGAAGGTCGTTTGGGCAGATGAAGTGGGAAGATTTGGAAAACGTATCTACCACGGTAAGTATGGTTGTGTTACCATCAGATGGAGGAAGACCAGTAACAAAGTCCAATGCAATGTGAGACCAGGAGCGGTGCAGAACAGATAATGGCTGCAGATAACCAGCAGGGGCTTGGTGAGAGGACTTGTTCTGGGCACCGACCGTGCAAGCAGAGATGAAGGAGTGAGTGTCAGCATCTAGAGTGGGTCACCAGAAGCATTGACGGAAGGAAGGCGAGGGTGCGATTGACACCAGGATGACAGGTGAGGTCAAATAAGCGGTTGGCTGGGGAGCTATCTGGAGCAGCTTGTTGCACGCCTTCGATGTCCCACGTGATGGCAGAGACGACACGAGAGGTGGGCAGGATGGTTTCAGCCTCGGTAGGACCCTCATTGAGACTAAACTGATGTGACAGGGCGTCCGGTTTAACATTCTTGGAGCCAGGGCAGAAGACTGGGAAAAGTTGAACTGGAAGAGGGCCCATCTAACCTGCTGGGAGATCAAGCGTTTGGCGGTACAAATGTACTCTAGATTCTTATGGTCGGTCCATACCTGGAATGGTAACTCTGTCCCCTCCAACCAGTGTCTCCACTCCTCCAGAGCCAGTTTGACAGCCACAAGTTCTCTGTTGCCAATGTCATCATGTCTTATCAATGTCTTATACGATCACACAATATTAGTTTCCATTTTTATGCAGATGATTATCCAAGCTGTGACCCAAGGAATTGTAACCTAAGGAATTAGATTTACTCAGAAATTGTCTCGAGGCTATCTATAAATGGATAGCTCAAAATTTTCTGCAGTTGAATCCTAAAAAAATTCTCTTAATTGGCTCTGATGTTTCCAACACCCAGATTACAAATAAACTTGGTCCATAGTCACAGTTTGTCACTTAGCAGTGTAGAAATCTTGGTGTTATAGTTGATAGCAACCTTAGTCTGGAAAATCACATCAAATCAGTCTTACAATCCTGTTTCTTCCAGTTTAGGAAAATCTCAAAGATCAAACCATTCATGTCCAACAAAAATCCGGAAACTGTTCATTTCGTCACGGTTGGATTATTATAATTTTCTGTTCTCTGTTCCCAGCAAAAAGTCTCTCTCCACTCTACAGCTAGTCCAGAATGCAGCTGCCAGGATTTGAACTGCCACCAAAAAACAAGAGCATATCTCACCAATTCTGTGAGACGGTGCCCACGCACATCAGAAGCATCAACCTCTACCACGAACAAAGAGGACCAGGAGAAAGGAACAGTACTGGAGGTCAAGGCGCAGTCAGCGGAGTGGAGCAGTAAGAGAACTAATTACGGGTGAACCGGTGGTAGAAGTTGGTGAATTCTAGGAAGTGCTGGAGCTGCTTGCGAGAGGTCGGGACAGGCCATTCCTTAACTGCCTGAACCTTAGAGGGATCCATTTGGATGCTGCCAGCTGAGATGAGATAGCCCAAAAAGGAGACAGTGGAGATATGGGATTCACACTTTTCAGCCTTCATAAAGAGCTGGTTCTCTAGCAGACATTGGAGGACTCGGCGGACATGTTGAACATGCTCCTGGGGGGACTCGAACAAAATCAGAATATGTCAATATACACAAAGACGAAGTGGTTCAAGATATCCCAGAGCACGTCGTTCACAAGAGCCTGGAACACAGCTGGAGTGTTAATGAGACCAAAGCAGGCCCGGCGCCATGAGGGGGCGTGAGGGGGCGACGCCCCCTCACCCGGACTGTCCCGCCCCTTCAGTCAAGACGCAAGTTACGTTGCGTTACGTTGACTTGAACAACTTCCGCGCAAGGAGAAGAACTACAGACGATTATGAAGATTGGCTAGCTAGCTATTTTTTCCCCCAATTTCAACATGGACATTCGGAAATGGATTAAAAAGACAGAACCTCCTACTGCAACAACCACCTCTGGTCCTGGGCTCCACAACACAGGCCCGCTCCAGTCGCTCTCTGTCACCACTCAGCCTGCCAGCAGCAAGGACTCGCCGACGCCGTCACACTCACAGCAGTCTAGTGTGCCAGAGGACCTCGGCGATGACAAGCCAGTCCAGGTTCGTCTCAAGCAGTTTCCAAAGAAACAACAGCATAAGAATAACTGTAAAGGTAAGGGCTGGTTATTTCATTATTTGTATTGTTATTGTTTGTGTCACCGGTATAGGCTGTTCTAACCTAGCGTATTATTATACATCTGTTAATCAACGGGCGGGTCGCAATATTAATAAAGCAGGCACAATGAATTACTTGGTGGCGGTGTCATTGTAACTTGTCTGTAATCACGGTAAAACTGCTGAATTGGTGTATCTAAGATAAGACAATCGGGCTGCATATGTTTTTCTAGCTGGGAATACTTTGCGTTACGTCATCGCCCCCTGTCGGTATTTCAAACGCCCCCTCTTCGGTACTCCGCTGGCGCCGGGTCTGGACCAAAGGGCATGACCAGATACTCGTAGTGGCTGCTGGAGGTGTTAAAAGCATTCTTCCTCCCTTACGTGGACAAGATGGTAGGCAACCGACTGGGCAGACTTAAGGCACTGAGCGTGACAGAATGGGCTCCATTCTACGACGACACCAGTGGACCAGCTGATGTGTGGATTGTGCTTGCAAAGCCAGGGATAGCCCAGAATCAAAGCAGTGTGTGGGGACTCAAGGATAAACAGTTCAGTGGTCTCCTGGTGGTTACCGGAGATGAGCAGAGAGACTGAGGAAGTGAGCTGCGTTACCGTACTGAGCAGGCGACCATCAAGGGTGCTGGCATCCAAAGGAAGGTGAAGAGGGATGGTGGAGATGCTGAGCTGACGCACCACGAGACAGTGTGGGTCTGGCCAGGGAACTGGGTACGAGAGGGAGAATTGGGAAGGGAGGTTTGGCTCACCAGTACCCTCCCATTCACTGGTGAGCCCTGCCTTTTACTGGGCAAGCAGAAACACAGTGACCGGGCTGGCCACAGTAAAGACAACAGTTCTCATTCAACCTGCACTGCCATTCTGCTGGGGTGAGTTTTGTCCGGCCAAGTTGCATGGGCTCCGAAGGTATGGCCTCCTCAGCTCTTGGGAACCGGGGGGCATTGTCAGTGAGACCAGGTGGAGCTGCTGGGGAAAGGCGTGGAGACAGACTGGTGGATTAGTGGAAACTGGCTCAAAGCACCGGGTGACCTTTCTCCTTTTCTTCCTTGTATGTCAACACAGATGGACAGGGCAATAAGAGAGTCCAGGTCTGAAGGAAGATCCCAGGAAGCTCAGATAGCCCATGATAAAAGGCATCAAACAGAGAAGCTGGATCCCACTCACTATCTGCCGCTAGGGTGTGGAACTCAATGGCGTAATTAGTAACCCTGCGAACTCCCTGGTGTAGATTCAACAGTCTACGAGCGACCTCTCTCCCTGTGACAGGTGGTCAAACAACTTCTTCATTTCAGAAGAAAAGAGATTAACACTAGAGCAGATGGGTGATTGTTTCTCCCACTTGGCTGAAGCCCATTTCCATGCCCTCCCAGCCAGCAGGCAACCAGCAGGCAACTTGGGACTGTTCAGGAGGAGGTGAGCAGCGTTCATGGGCTTGCTGAGAAGGAGTAGACACAGTAGACACAGGCGGCTGAGAGGCAGGAACCAGGACAGGTGGAGAGGGAGGGATCAGAAGGGCGGCAATTAGATTCTCGAGTTGTTCCATAAATCGGTCATGGTGATTGGACAGATCCTGAAAACCCTCAACGATGTTGTTAAGCTGTTGCTTGTGGCGGCCAATGGCAGCTTCCGGGGTGGAGATTGCATTGAGGAGGAGCGGTGTCTGCTGGGTCCATGCTGATCAGTTCATACTGTGACAGACAAACTGAGACCCAGGAGCAGACACACTCACAGAGGAAGATGCAGAGTTTACTGGAAAGTTTATAAGGCAATACAGCAAGCAAGCAGGCAAAGACTACTTGGCAGGTCAAAACTAGGAACTAGGCAACTGGCAGATAAACTAGGCAAACAGGTAACTGGAGCAGAGAAGTAGTCTGAACGTTATGGCAACATGAACAAACTGACAAGATAGAGTGAGGAAGAGCTGGCTAAAGTAGGCAGAGACTCACAAGATGATTTGACACAGCTGCGTAATGAACACAGCAGCGGGAACCAGCAACAGGCTGGAAACGGCAGACTGTAAGTGTGACATCACCCATAGGTTTCTGAAGGGCCATTTTGAAGCCTGGACATTGGCTTTACGATCACTGCTATGTTGACATTTTTTGGAGCCAGCGCAACCAAAGCAAGGCCGAGGGTTGTGGCAAGGCCACAGCGGCGCCTACTATTGGCCCATAATCGCCGACCCGTCAATCACTAGGAAAACAAGCCTATTTTATAGCCGTTATATCCCATTAATGACACAATTAATTTGAAAATCGTCATAAGGACACACATTAGAAGAAGTGAAATTAGCTACTGAGACCATAGCCTCTTGTCGAAAAAATGTATTCACTTTATACTTTCAGCGAGAAGTTGGGTTGTGGTCCCATTGACTTGCATGGAGTTGGGCCGGGTTTGGAGTCTTTTTGGAGCCAGCCCCTAGCGGACGTTAGAGGAATTGTCGCCTCCCACCACTTCCTTATTGACATTCTGCCCACTTGGGCGGGACCTGAAACGAGACACACGCACACACACACACACACACAGACACACACACACAGAAGACTAGGAGGGAGGAGAAGGAGAGACAGAGGGAGAGACAGAAAGAGAAAGAGAAGGGGAATGGAATGGAGAAAGAGATTACGCTGCAGCTGACACTGTGATAGTATTTCTTTGTTGAGGCAATTTGGATGTAAAACCACGTTGGTACTGTTAAATGTTTACATATACTGTATATTTTGACCAGTCGGCTCTGATAATAAATAATTTAATATTTTAAACTGTAATGCACTTTCTAGTGTCTTCAGGGTTTAGTCCTAAGTAGAATACTCTTCAAACCTGAAGTGGAGCATTATTAAATATTAAATGTGTATTGTGATTAATAGCAATATTATGCTAATATTTTTGGACATATCACCCAGCCCTACATAAGTGATAGTGCCTATTTGAGAGACTGCCTACCAGTCTGTATTGACTCAACTGTAGCACTCTCATCTGCATACAGTTCAAAATGTAGCAGCAAAGTTTTTAAATACAACTCAGAGGCAAGATGATGTAACTCTCTTTTTAGCCACCTTACATCAGCTTCCAGTTGGTTTTAGAATCCATTTTAAGATTGTGTTGACTACTTTTACAGCAATAAATGGTTTGACCCAATTTTAGAACAACTTGCCTTTATCTTCTATTACAACACAACTGAAAACTCGGTCAAGAGTAATAGCCCAATTGTCCTAATGACTTCAGTTTGATTGTGTAATGTAGCATTCTATGAAGTGTTGACTGGACTTTCAAGCCTAAAGCATTACTATTTAATATAAATTTACATTATGACGATATTATTCCAATGTTAATGGAGTGGGCCTTAATGGAGTCCATCTTAATATAATAAAAAACACTGCTTCTGGTGGTAAGCATGTGAATAGGTGCTACTGTAATGATGATGGTGTAATTTAGCCTGCAAGAATTCTATTGCTATTTTTGAAGATTTTTGAAATGTAACTCCTGTAACAGCTATACAGTTTGAAAGCATCTATGTTTTACTCCTGAGGGTGAATACTACTTTGAGAAGTCACATGTTATCCATGTTGCATAAAACAGCTCATTCAGTATTTATTAAAAATCAGCAATTCATATGATGTAGTATAATTATTACTTACGCCACATTATAAACACTAATGTAGAAATCTTGCTTGATTCTCAAACAAACATCTAGAATGCGGTATGTCATTGAGTTTACCAAAATAGACACCCCCTCTCTTAGAAACTAAACTGAATCAATAATCAGAGCTAATAGGACAGCTGACATGTATATACCCTACTTCACTCGCACTGGCAGGATGTACTGCCTGAGTGATTATAGAGATTTTGAATAAGCCCAACATCAGGAATGGAAATGGTATGAGCAGATCAACAAGCCAGAAAGTAATAAACTGAGAACATACCATCTTTTTAAAAGGTCTCCTGGCACTGAGAATTATGTGAAATGTATTTTGTCAAGGCAGCATAGAAGTTCCCGGGCTACGTTCAGATGTGGCATTGCCCTTGTTGAAATTTTCAGCACACATTGTTCTCTCAGTTGTCCTGTCATATAGTTTTAATGACCTTGATGACATAAAAAAAATGTTACATTCTTAGTAGGAAACAGTTCTTTATGAATGTCTGATTGTATATCCTCTGTGATTTTGCCCACTAGCCTATACCTTTTTATAATGTATTGTTAATATTGTTATATGTACCCTTTTCTTTTTGTATTTACCTTTTACTGTTTTTAACTGTGTATTGTGTTTCATAACTCATAATTGAGTTGTCCCCGTGGTTAAGATTGAATCAAGTTTGTAACTTGTTTATTTATTGGATGGTCATGGGAAGTGACATATAAATAAATTCAATTCTAAAAATTCTAAATTCTTGAATGGCTTGCGACATCCTGTTCAGCAGCTCAGAAATGGCATTATACCAATAGTCAGAGGCTAATGGGACAGCCGACCCAACTGAATTGTATCAAGAATCAAGGCCTAAAAGGACAGTCAGCCCTTTTGCTCTAAACAGGCTGCCCAGCTGCAAACAGAGCACAACATTTTAGCAAACAAACACAGAAAACAAACTACTAAGAACTGTAGGTGGAGAATAACTCCCATCAACCAAATTCTACCACCCTAACCATCTTCCAGAATATGGCAACTAGTGTATTTATCAAAGGGATCGCTTTGGGTATATTCCCTTTAGCCTTGTTTTCAGCTGCTTCTGGTGCCATGACGTGACGTGAAGAGAAAAAATCCATAACAACCGGTACAGGAAGTTGCCACAAATCCACAAACCCTCCTTTGACAAGATGTGTCATGTCTTTCATGTCTCACTGCACAGACTCAGCTGCTACTTCCATGTTTTGAAGCTTTGTCCTTTCTGATGTTCTCATCCCTGGCCTCCCCTTGCTCTCATTTGTCTTCCAAAGAGATTTTCTTTCTGCTTTGTTTTTCCTCAAACATCGTGTCTCGGATTCTTTCTTCTGACAGGAAAAGAACTGATAGCTGCCTCCTACTCTAATTTGGTGCTACCAGGCACTTGGTTATAGACAGCGCCATATGTACCAGCCTTGAGAAGAACGCGCTTTGCATCCAGACAGGATAATTAGAAGTATTAAGAATATTTCATTTACTGTCCCAGGCCAAATCAGCTGGTGCAGGCACCAACCAGTAACTCTAACCTCTCTGCACACTACATCACATACTAACTGATACTACCTGAACTTGACTTGAATTTCCGCATCGTCAATGCTTGTGTTATGCCATCATCCTAAACTTTTGACAGGCATCTAAAATATTGTGGGAATTCCTCCTTCATCCATGTAAAATCTTTTGTCAGACAGTTTCCCCTTAATAATAGAGCTTCTTCCTGATTTGCATGGCTTTCATCCTGCCCCACTTTAGGTTGTTTAGTTTGCCAAGCAGCCGTTTTCTACAAGGTCCTGTTGTAGTGACTGTCACCACATCATCCATATCTGGCCTGATGGGAGGCACAGTCCTGAAAACAATCCATGTTGATGTTTTAAATATTGTGCATTCTGACATGTGTCCCCATATACTGTCATGTGGTGGTAAACTCATGCAAAATTGTAGGTCTTCGACAAAGAAATGACACTGGTGCAGATGAAACTGACTTGTGTCAAAGCTTGACTCCTGGTATTCAGCACTGTATTTTCTGTATTTTCTCTTTTTTTTAATTTGCTGATTTTCAGTAAATTCAGTATTTCAAAACATTTTTGATGTAAATTAATTGATGGAGCAACCATGTATTTTGGATCAATGAAACAATAAAACTTCTAAGACAATTTTCATGCTTCTCAAGACAAACACAAAAAATTAGCAATTCTCTTGAAATTGCCCCAACACCTAACCCAATTCCAAAACTGAGACTCTTCTGTGTAGCATATGGCATAATACGAGGTGTGGAACAATGATAATAATATTACAAATAATATTTTAAGCATTTTTGTGGGTGTTATGATACAAATATCATTCATATTATACAAATCATATTAACTTTTTTTTGCCACGGTATATATTGTATCATTATTTCAAATCAAATATTTGATACAATGGTTGTTTCTTTTTGATTGCTGAATCAAGGTATGTTCTGAGTTTTTCATTTGAAAAGCAAATGAATCAGATAACTAGCAGGAGAAGAGCTAGAATAATTGCGCAAATAGGAGCTAAAATCTAAATAGATTCGTAGATCGTTCAGACAAGCCCAAAAGTTCTACTCATTCAAGAAAAACATGGAAATGTACCTTTATTAAATAAAGAATAAATTACAATAAATAATACATAAATGTATAAATAACTCAGTATAACACTGGAATTACATCTCAATGTATCACAACAACTTTGAGAAAAGTGGGTATTAAATGAAAAAAAAAAATTCACATTGTGAAGTACTACTGATATTCAAAGAGATGAGTGATCTGTGGAGAGCGGGCTGAGAGTTTAGTTACAGGAGTTAGACAGCAGCGCTTTGTCTGATGATTTAGCAATTCACTGTACACACATCACACATTCAGAAATACTTGATGTGATAATGCAGTGATATGTGAACTGATTGGCTGTAGGTCTGGAGCAAACAGGCTACATGGCTACAAGCATGCACACATAAACACTGAGTAAAAACAGTGAGAAAGTTCGTTTTTTTTGTAATATTGTTCAACTGCTCCTTGAAACCCAATGACTGCACTAAAACCACACGACTACAATGTGTTTTGCAGACACCATGTCATATCAAACTCACGCGCATACGTATGATTGTATAAAATGTTTTGGGGGGGTCATGGACACCCATTAAAGATACAATTTAAATAAAAAAGATTGATAAATATTGAAAGATTGAATTGCTTGTAATCTTGGGATATTGTGCTCTATTGAAAACAGTGCATGACCACTATGAATGTTGATTTCCTGAAGAAAACTTGGTAAACATGTTAATAAGTAATAAATTGGTTCATTTGGAATGACGACACCGGTGCTCTGAGCACATACTATTCTTGTAAACCTGATCTGGATAGATATGACTCCCAGTGTAGTTAGTACTGATGGCAATGGAGGACCCGAACTCTGCAAACCTCATCAGGAAATAAGACCGGCTTGGATGGATGTGAGCAAAAACGACCTAAAAATCCATCTGGCCAATCGGAATGTCTGAGGAGGGAACAAGGTTGAACGAAGTGCTTCTGTCTGGTTCTACTGAGTTTGTACATGGCAGAGCACTGCCACCAAGTGGTGGAGAGGAGGAACTCCACCTCAAATTTGCATTGGCACAAAATAACTGGTCTCCAAGCGGTGAAGAGTCAGAGCTCTCAAATGCTCTCAAATGCTTTACATGGCACAAGACTTCAAATTGACAAAAGAAAATGACAATATGTGGGTTTTCACTTCAGTTGTCATCTTCTATGCAGTAGTGATGCAAAGGTCGACCTGGTTACACATGCAGGTCAGGTAGGTTTTGGGTCAGAAAATATCCTTTTCATGAATGGCCGGTGGGTAAGGTGGAGAGAAAATGCATCAGATCACCCTAGCCTAATAAAGAAGAAACTTTGTGCAAAGACCACTGTTTTTAAAAGGCTGGTTTAGGCCAGAGGAAAATCAATATTAGTCTCCAAATTACTTTTGAGAAACAGCTTGTTTCAGATTGTTTTTGACTGCAAAGTTTTGAGTCTGATTTTATATGAGGTTATTGGCCATGCTGCACTGTCACAGCATTCTACAGTTTATGCAATGTAAAATAGATTGAATTAAATCCTGCAGGCCTGGATTAACCTAAAAAAGTGGGTACATTTTGTCCAGTTAGCCTGCACAATAGATTGCAAAGTCAGTCTGAATCCAGAGGGAGAAAGATTCAGAAAGTAGGCCCCAGAAGGAAAAGTTAGAAAACCACTGCTACAGGCAATCTGTTTTGTAATTCCTCTCCAACATTGCAAGAGCCTAGTCAGCCAATGTAAATGAGCACAACAATGCTGTGTGACAAAGCCTGCTAAGTTGTATGTGTCTCAAGCATTTCAGTTTGTGTTTGTGCCACTATGGTGAATCATGGAGTCATCATGGAGTCTGCAGCATGTGCAGTCGTGCATCCTGTGGACTCTCCAATTACACGCACACCGACGCCCACACAACTGTATTTCACGTGACTGATGTCTCAGCTATCTCTCATCTTAGTATGCGAGTCAGCGCACACAGACTAATTTCAAATGGAAAATCAAGCATAAATAGAGAGAAGGAGAGGAGAGGAGTTTAGTTTGTGTTTATGGTGAGGGTGGCTATAAAAGCACAGCTTGTGATGTTTGTAAGTTGTAAGTTGACTGCAGAGCTGGCCTTTGCATCACTACTACACAGCAATTAAGTTTTTAATAATCAGAACAAATCATTGTTTGCCTGAATTCAGACAACAGGCGCTACACAATACTCAAACAGATTTAATGATATACTTAAAAATTGGCCTCATAAACAAACAAACAAACAAAAAAAAACCCTACTGATGGCACTTCTTAAGCTTACACTACCTGGGCAATGAGAAAATGTGAAGGCATGGGCAGTAGAGAAACTGGAACTGTCCTTCTATCCAACTATTCTCGGGAATGACTTGAAATGAACCTTGCTGGAAGGGGTGAGGATGTGGATGTGGATGGGGGGATGATGACCTGGGGAGGGCAGTGGAGAGGAAGATGGTGGGAGTTTGGGATTAGAAGTGAAATGATTAAATGACACTGATTTACACAGATATAAATGTTCTCCAAGCATGCAGTGATGCCACGATGACATAATATAGATTCATCTATCAGCTTCATTGCACTGTTTTGGTTCTCACTCTCTGTCTCTTTCTAATATTTCCCTAACTGACTGATTACAGGTTGCTCTCTTGGGTGTCATTGGAGGATATGGGGTGCAGACCTCCGTTCTCGTTGAGTCTCTTGGCACGGTAGGTTTCATAATGTATATTATGGGTGACCTCCTTCAAGTCCTGGAGGTGAGACCTGAAGAGAAACAGACAGGGAGAGAGATAACATTCATATCTATTTAGGAGGTATCAAGCTCTTTATTATTGTATTTTAATACAGCTTAATGGTTATTACGTTTTGGGTTGAACTGAAAAGACTATTTTTACCTGATCAGGAAATCTCTCAGCTGGGCAAATTCACAATGGTTGGGGTTTTCAACTGCAACAAAAGAGAATCAGGGTGAGGAACCACAGTCATAATGTCAAATGTCTCCTATATCTTGAGTTTTCAGCACTTTAACCGAGGCCATCGACATCATCTTTGTGGTGAAGGGAGAGAAAGGTCAGTGTTATTAATACCGGAGGCCATAAACCCACCTTCTACCACTCCCCACGCTGTCTTCCTCCCCAGAACCCGCTTGCCATTCACTTGATACTCTTTGTCGCTGCCCACCACAGCAAAGGGCATCGCCTCCTATGGATAGAGACATTTAAACAAGGTTCAACGTACCGAAGGAAACTGGTTTATGAGAGGGAACAAATACACAGAGTGCCCAGACATATTTCAGTTAGGGAGAGAAGGCAGAATGCATCAACATATCAAAGGCAAATTGATAAAAATAACAGTTTCATGCCTTTTTGGTTTCATGTTGGTCACGAGGAAAGGAGGGATAGGAAAGGATGTTTCAAGACTCATTGTCTCTAAGAGGGAGAATGTCATTCGGACATTATCCGCTGGACTGAGTGATGGATAGAATGTAAAGTCGCACATGCACAAGAGAGAGCGGAGCCACTTACCCTGATCTTGTCGTTGTCGCTCTTGTCCTCCATGTCCTCGTCAAACTCTTTCTGTGGGTAGAACTCTATCCCACCCATCTCCAGCTCCTTCCTGACCTGCAGGACAAAACAAAGTCAGGAGGAACACAGAAAATTAAAGTTATGTAACACATCTTCATCTGAGCAATGTCTTTAATAGTACTTTTACCCAACGCTGAACTGAAATATATCTGTCCCTCTCTGCCTATAGTCTTAGTGATGTTTATGACGTTTTTTGAATTGAATCAAACACAATGGAAGTGACTTGATCTAAATGGAAGAAATCTAGACTTGCACGAACACAAATAAAGTTCTGGCAGAACCCAATGCGACTGACAGTGTGGTAAGGTTGCGGGGTCAAAGGTGAAACTCTCACCCTCTGTTTGAACTCCTGCCTCTCATCGATGGTCATTGTGTCAGCCTTGGCGATCACAGGGATGATGTTGACCGAGTGGCTCAAATGCTTCATGAACTCGACGTCTAGCTGCCGAAGACTGGGAGAGAGCGACAGACAGAGAGAGAGAGAGAGAGAGAGAGAGAGAGAGACAGGTAGGAAGACAAAGACAGAAAGTGATTAAGTGGGTTGAATCAGGAGCTGTGAATCTCAAACAAGGCTAGTTTGCAATTGTGAAAATACGATGAGGATAACAATAGCGGAGTGTTAGACAGTGTGATGGTTTTGAAACACAAAGGTTGCGTCCTAATTTCTGTTTGAAATCATTGCAGATGGTGAAAGGACTGCACACGAAACATCTTGCTGATCACAATTATCATGGTTAAAAAGGATGGGATGCACAAGCTGTAATACACAAAGGACTGTATCCGTTTATCCGTTAAAGAGCAATTTCACAGTTGTCAGCATGAGCTAATTGTGAGCTGTTCAGAGGATAGACTTTGTGTTGTCTGCAGCAGAAAGTAGCACACTGGCTCAGGGCTTTGTTAAGAATCTGAATTGAAATGTGTTTGGATGAAAGGTCATGGAAACTCTGTGTGTGTGTGTGTGTGTGTGTGTGTGTGTGCGCGCCTGACAGCCTGCCATCCTGTGCTCACCCGGTTTGAATGCCAGTGCCAACAGATTACTAAGAACATGCCCCTTGTAAGATCAGATACTTGAGGATGCTCTGACTGATTACTCAACTAATCTCCCATTCCCAAGCAGTTTAACTCACGAGTGTCCGGTCGGGGAGATGAAATACAGACAGCAGTGCACCCTGGTGTCGGGGATGCGCTTCTTCCTGGTAATGTTGACCTCCTCCTTTAGGAACTTCTCATACTGCTCATTGATGTACTTGCCAATGGGCTCCCAGCTGTGGACAGACAGGAAGAGGTCAGTTTGAGAATACAAATGAAAAAAACATTACTTGAGTTGAATTGTAATCGTTTGCGTGCTGTTTGCGTCCTAAACTAACAATACCATGTGTAAGGTGACATTGTTTTTGATACGATAAGGCAGTAATGATGCCATTTATGAGGTTTTAACTATTAATGAGTTGCAAAACCCACCAGTTGTCATTGTTAATCTGGTCCCCAAAGCCTGGAGTGTCAATGACGGTCAACTTCATCTTGACGCCACCCTCCTCGATGACTGGAAAAAAGACAAAGAAATAAACTAAATAAACCTAAAGTGTTCCTTTGGGTTTAATGTCTGTGGAAGCGCTATAACTGCAATGTAATGGATCTGTATCCGATGTATATTTGATGTATGAATGTCTGAATGAATTGATGTATTGACTAAGCGTTTATGAGAAAAAGAGTCTTAGCACTGAAGCAAGTATAATGAGAGTATGAGCTTTCTAGACAGACACAATATGATCGCCAAGGACATAAAGTAGAAATGATGTGATTGGGCCTTCTGGACATGCATGAGATGCCACACTTCTCGCCACGCTTCTGCTGTTCCAGTCTCTGACACTGCTGGCTAGGGCGTAATAATGTCAGGTCATTCTCAGCCACAGGCACTGTGCGTATGACCATGAAAAACGGTACCGACCAACCACTGAGCTCAATCCAAGGGTTTGAAATATCATCGCAATTTGCCCTCAGTGCTGTTAAATCATCAAGGATATATGTAAATGACAATTGTCTCATGACCATAGACCAGCAAAGTGTTGCTGGTTTAACCAGCATTTTGGGGCTCCCAGAACATGTCTGGTTCCTTTTATTTTTCGCCTATGTTGAATGAAACCATGACATTATAAATATTACAGGGATAACTTATCTGTTATCTGTTATTGACTTAATCTGCTTTTTTTTTAAAATATTTCCTAGCAAACTAACTACTCATTTTGTTGTACCCACTTTCCCTCAACCTCCCTCATCTACTTCTGCTTCAGGTAGTGATTTGCTACATTTCCCAGAATTCCTTTGGACAAGCCCAAGAGAACAGGCGTCAACTTGTTCCATTTAGCTGTGACAGGAGTAAAGTTAGCTTGATATTAGATATTCTGTGCATATTCATTTTTCCACCTTCAGTAACTTGTAAGAAAAATACACCACAAAACAACAAACAGACCAAGGAATGCAAGGTACCAGTTTCACAACAGTGTTAACGTGCTTTAGGGTGGATTTTTCCTTTAACTATCAGGGAAGATAGATCCTTGCTTGTCCTGACTAGATCCTTGCTTGTGTTGTATTAAAATCTCATGTGTACGTAGCTTTGGATAAAAGCGTCTGATAGACAATTGTAGTTGTAATTGGAAGAACAAAAACCTGCAGGACACCTGCAGGACACCAGACCTCGAGGGCTGGAATTGAGTACCGAGGTGATAGGATAGGCCTGATCATAGACCGGCACCATGCAAATGTTTACTGCATTCACATAATATTCTCACACTGATTTCACATGTCAAGTCAATAAGTGTAGGAACAACAGCTTGAAGCACAACAAGATTAGAGGTCATACTGAGCATGTGCATAAAAGCACGTTCCAAGCATTCTACTGAAATGGGAAATTAAACTGATGTTAAAATGGACAAATTAGCTTTTTAAAATTAAGCTGTAACTTTTGAAGAGATAATTATTAGATTGAACAAAGCTTTAAAGCTTAGCCTATAATATTTGAAGGAACCATAGGCTATGTAGACCAGTAAAGGGACATTTAACAATTGACCAGTCCCACAAACCTCTTAAGTTTTTGAAGGGACCATAGGCTATGGCCAGTAAATGGACGGTCACAGTAAATGGACGATAAAAGCCTTTTTGCACAAAATGCCTGTAGGTAAGGCAGCAGTTGGCCAGCATGTTTGTAGCTCAGCTGGAAAAAAATGGCAAGCTCACTTGGCAACTATCAGGGTGCACTGATGTTAGCAGGCTATGTAGGATGTCAAAGATCATTTGTTTGCTTTGCTAAAACAAATGTCTGGCCTCTTCCTATACTCACAGTGGGACACTGCTTTGATCTCCACAGTCTTGGGGATCTTCTCGTCACGGGCCCACCCTGCACTCCTCCTGCTCACCTGGGACTTGAACAGTGTGTTCATGAGAGTCGATTTTCCAAGCCCACTGTGACCTGGGACCAAGAGAGGGATGGAAGAATGGAGAAAGAGAGTGATGGAGAAAGAGAATAAGGGCATGGAAGAGGAAGGAAGCAGGCGAGAGAGAAAGGGAGACAGAAGCAGAGAGAAAGTGGGCATGTGTGAAGGAGGGAGTAGGCAGTAAAACTGACAAAAAAGCGAAACAAAACCAAGAAACAAAGGATAAGAGTAACGCATAATATTTGAGGATCTTTTTCAGGTGTACTTGTCCTCTTTGACTTACCCACTACCATGATGTTGAAATCAAAGCCAGTTTTCATGGTCTTCTTCCTCATCTGCTCAATGATGGTGTCAATACCAATGTATCCCAGCAGTGTGGATCCACCTCCGGAGCCTCCATGAGCAGGGCCCCCACCATGCGCTGCAGCGTGACCCGCGCTGTGGCCCGTGACGTGACCCGCACCGTGGCTCGGCCCGTGACTCCCAATGGGAACCGGAATGCTGCTGGGAGGAGGAACAGAGACGCCACCCCCGATCCCCGGGCCCTGGGGCGGGAAGGGGCTGGAGGGGGAAGGAGCCCCCACATGAGGGGGCTTGGCGGGGACGGCCGGTTTGGGTCTCACTTCTGGGGGAACTACGTCTGACATGTCTATAGGAGAGGAGAGGAAGAGTCACATGAATTCATCGACAAAAAAAACAAAAAAAAACACAGTCCAATAAAATCACGAATACCCTCAGGAAGTAGGCCAAGTTTGAGGCCTCTTGTCTCTTCACTTGTTCTACATTCAAGAAGGAGGCTCTCGGAGAAGGCTCAGGTGAAGACAACAGTGCGGGCAGATGGTAATAGTAACAGGCATAAGGTCGGGCCATGATGTGCATAACCTAAACCCTCCAGGGTGTACACATGGAACAGGCTGCCGCTACGCTTGAAGTCAGCGGAGCCACACTCCTTGATACAGATCACACAGGTCACTGAGGCACTGACTGTCAGTTTGATTCACAACAACACCAATGGCCATAAAGCCCTGCTCTCTCTCTCTCCCCCTGTCCCTCTGTTTTCACACACATACACACACAAAGCATAAGTCACCAGATTTGCAGAGCTGCAAATCACAGATTATTTCAGCATTAATCATGAGCTAAATTCTGCAGGCAAATCACACACTGTCCTTGACTGAAAGGTTGCAAAATAGCTCACTATCCTCTGGTGGCATGAAAGCCTCGTCCTTTCCCCCCCCCTAATAAAAACCTTCATCTCTGGCCTGGGTCGCCAAGCAATTTAAAGTAACACCTTGCCGGTCGCTATTTGAGCCAAAAACAGCTTCCAGCCCGCCGTCTATCAGCTCTCATACAACACACGAGAGCTGATTAGCTCCATCCAGAGCCGACCGACCCCATTGTCTCCCTCCATCCATGCTGGACGGTGCTGCTAGCGGCGGCTCTGAGCTAGCCAACGGCTGCTAGCTAGTAGTGCGCTAACGGTAAGACTCGGCAGCAGTGATGTTGGATACACGACTTACCAATTCCCGTTTAATTGACCTAAGGCGAAGAAACGCTTTTCCGCGGTTGATATTATCGTGCGGGCTCCAAGAACAAACGATGGATATCCAACAGAGAGAGATAATAAGATGTAGAGAGCGGTCATGTGATTAGTCCGGGTACCTCTCCGCTCCTTCCCTCTGGCCGAGAACCCCCCTTTCCCGTTACCAAGGCGACAAGAGGAGAGGGAGTGGGGAGATGCAGCGCGCATGCTCAGTAGAACTACCTCAAAGGGACATTTTTGGCATCGTGTCTTCTGTTAGTGCCACAGCCTATTTTTAGGGAACAATTTTGGGGCGTGGATCATATGTTACTTACGCAAAAAACTTCGCATCTCATTTGATCTGAATCAAATGTGTACAAACTTTTTTGAACTGAAACAAACTTCCTATATTGTGAAACATAAGTTACTGTGAGTGACTTATGTAACGAAAAATCGCTATAATATTCATACAGGGCCGCATAGTGTGTCTGTGATCCTCCATAGTTAGGTTAGACCTTTCTGTAGTTAATGGTATGTTTTATCTCCTATGCTAGTACTCTAGGTCTTTTTCTGTGGCACAGTTTTGAGCAAAATAGCTACTTTATACAGTATTTTAAAGTGTGATATCTGTATAGTATCCTTCTTTTTTTTATTAAAGGACTACTAAAGTCTTGCCAGATATAATAAGCACAGTGCAGGTAAACACAGCTGAATAACTCTGGTCCATTGGTGATACGGCACTCACGTGTTATGTCTTTGTTGTTGTTCTTCTGTCCTTCCCTCGCTTTCTTTTGTGCATGTTTTCTTTGCGTTTGTTTGTCTCTGCGGAGCGCCGTGTTGAGTTGTCTTCCCGGACCAGTCACTTTTACACTGTGTTCTAACCAACGTCGTCGTATCTCTCTTCAGCGTTTCTGTTACTCTACTGATAAGGAGTGACGTCTTAAATCCCTCTGCTATCCTCTTTGACCCCCCCCCCCCCCCCCCTCATCTGAGTCCCTGTCTTTTCTCCCCTATCTCTTCCCCTGCAGAATAGATTTGGGGAAAAACAAAACAAGCCAAATAAGAGAGAGGAAAGAATCCCTAATCGTGTACGCTCAGAGGAATTAGTTGAGTTTGTTCACAGAGTCAGTTAAAGTCTTCCAAGTAGTTTAGATATCTCTGTACTCACCCATTGACACATACACTGAACCCGGGTAGTACATGGTGACGTAGTACGGGTCCTCTGGCTCCTTGGCGATAGATGCCCTGTCTGGCAGAGGGTGATTCAGTTGGTGTGGTGGAAGGGTAGGTGTTGTTGTTTCATCTGGTCTCTGGCAGTGTATGGATTGTGGCTGGGATGGCAGTTCAAAGACCCCCTTTGAACCGGTGCCAACCCCGGTCGTGCTGAATGGGTAGCGCTCCATGGCCGGTAGCCAGCTTACAGCGCACTTTTCTGAGGAACATTCTGGAAGCTTTGTGGGTCCCCCGTGGTCAGGTGGTCCGAATGAATCTGTTTGATTCAGTTCCAGGTCGCTGGGATCCACGGCTTTGTGGTTTGCATTTTGCACGGGAGACTGCTCGCGATATAAGTGATGTTTCTGTGATCTGGTGTGCAGTTTTGAAGCCGTTCCAGTTTGTGGTGTGCTGCATTCAACAGAAGCAGGTGGGGAGGGAGCGTATGAGGCCTTTTGTGTTTGAGGTACCACCAGACAGGTCTTAAGTCTGTGTAATCTGTGTGACTCACTCTGTGCTGCTTCCAGTTTCGGATCAGCGTCTTCTGACTGGCAGCTCTCGTCTTTTGAAATGCAGTCTGACTGACTCATTGTGATCCGCGTATCCGTCTGGGTGTTTTGACACTGGGTTCTAGACCAGAATCCGGGTTTCTGAAGGGCCTTGATGTTGCTAGACACACCAGCTTGTTGAAAGAGTTTAGATGAAGGATTTGTTGAGGTTGCCATTGTACTCTCTTCCACCTGAGACCTCCTGAGGTTAGTGCCTGATGTAAATGTTGATTCTTTCCTTATTTCGTTGTACAAGTCAAAACGCCTTCTCCTGGCTTCTATAGTGGATGAGAGAGTTGACTGACCCAAGAGATGCTGTGCGGAATGTGATATTTTGGGACTTATAGGTACAGATGCACTTCTGCTGGGCGGCCTTTGCTCATGTGACAGGTGATTAGAAGCAGTGCTTGCAGTCTGAGTGTAATGCTTACTCTGAGGGCTGTCTATATATTTCTTCAGAGGGTTGAGGTTTGACTGAGTAGCCGGTCCATCAGTCCTTGATTGAAATTCTCTCCGAACAACATTAGCAGACTTAATCCCTTCAGACTCTGACAGAGAGCTTTGTTTACATGTCACTCCACTCGACCGAATTTCAGTGTCCTGTTGCTGTTTGATGTTTGACTTTGGTTTAGGGATTGCGGTACTTTCTACATTCCCAAGAGGAGGCATTGGTTTATCTTTTACAATATTCCCAGTTTTCCTTAAACCAAGCTTGCCTTGCAACAGGCAGGGATTCTGAGACACGATTCTTGGTCTGTGGGACTCCGAATAAGGAGGAGTCTGATTTCCAGATGCTCTGCTCATTTTATCCCGGGAACAACCTCTTCTCAACTCAGAATGAGTGAAGTCCAATAACACATCTTGATCAAGAATGTTATGCCTTGCCTCTTTTGAGGGCCTCTGTTCACCGGGCTCAGGCTCACCTTTGGTATTAGAGATGGGAATTGATTTAGCTCTTCTTTCTTTGGCAACAGGAGAAGTCTGTTTGGCCCCTTGACACAGGGATGTCGGAGATGGACTTAATCTGGGCGTGGGGATAGTCAGAGTTGGAGATATGCTTGGCTTCGCCTCTGGCATGTGGAGCAATGAAGAAGAAACACTCGCTTGTGAGACGGGGAGATCTGGAGAGTTGCTTGGCTTTGGCTGCAGGGTGGAGAGAGTGGGGGAAGAATTTGGCTCGGGAGCAGGAAAAATGGAGATGCTGGGCTTGGTAGTTAGAGATGGAGAGATGTATGTTTTGGGCTTGGTCCTGGGAAGGGTTGCAGCTCTGACTCCATGGTTTCTCTGTGAATGTGGACAGCGTTCACATGAAGAGGGCCGACTCGGTGTCTTGACTGAAGCAGATGTGGATGATTCAGGAGAACAAATTGGAAGAAAACATCTGGAGCTAAAAGGGGAATGAAAAAATAAAGGGAAAAAGGCAAAACTGTTAATAGCAAAATGAATTCATGGATACTATATATTTCAAAGTATTTAATGCATTACAAAGACATAACACAGAAAATGGAGCTACAAGCTGAATATACCTGTCAGCGGTGAACTGTTTTGAGCTGTGTTTTTCAAAGACAAGTCCCTGCTCATCAAAGGATGGGATTTGGATGGCTTTCTTTTTGATGACAGGAGAAGAGAGGGAGAGAGGTGGCAAACGGACTGGTAAATGTTTCTTGGGTTGTCTTGGGGATGCAGATACTTGAGGGATCAAAGGTGCAAGATGGTCAGAAACACTCATTGTGTTTTACATAAGTTGGGGAGAAAGAGGTGAAAAGACAGCCTGGTGAGTAAATTGAGGGAGGGGAAAAATGAGGGGAAATCAAATTGTTAGATGCATATGTCAAACATTACCTATGTGCACATTCTTATCAAGTATACTCAATCTGACATATAGTTGCATGAATAGCATGCAGTAGAAAAGACTGCAAACTTCAAATTCTACTGCATTACAAATATTTGCAAGAAGAGTAGTTTTCTTTAAGTCACAAATGAGGAAAAAGACAACTAACCTGCAGCTATTTCCAGCTGTGTCTCTGTTGTAGATGCAGGGAGTGTGTGAGAAAGACAAAGCGAGTGCGAGACAGGGAATGGATCAGTAGGAAGTAGTGGGTACAGAAGTGGCATTCTCTCCATTCCTCTGCACTAAGGCTGCACTGTTTCGCTCACCCACTCTCGCCTCTTATTTTGTTGTGTTCTTGGGACACTCTGTCTGGGAATATGAAATTTGCATGTGGAGAGATTTTGATGCTTTTTTGTGGACTGATTACAGTTTAGATAAGCTTAAAACTTAATCTCAAATACTATTTTAGTGAACTATGATAGTTGCAAAATCACACGCAGAAAGCAATTAAGAAGTTGAGGATAAAACAATTTTATTTTTATATGAATACAGGAAGCATTTGGTCATTAAAAGAGGGGTGCACACACCCACAATCTCCTCACCATGCTGTCCAGTAAAAACAATGAGGAAAAAAATAATACACTTTGAGCATTACCAAATACTCGTTTTATGAAATCTTGGTCCATCTAGGATAAACTTGGCACCTTGAGCAAATTCATTGCATTTATTCGGCACATATTATTTTAACAAAGTCCCTATTTCTAACACGTACACCATTTTGGCACAGTGGCACTAACAATCCACATGCTTGATAGCAGCTGCCATGCTGTCATTGCCAGGATGAGGTTTTGCTTCTCCCCCACTGGCAACTAATTCATTGCACTTATGTCATTCACTTCACTCGTCAAATGCACTATGTAAGTAAACTTCGTGATGTATGTAAAGTGATTGTCAAGTTACAAAACGTATGTAAAAGTTGGCACAAGTATAAGATGGCATGAAATTTACATCAAATATAAGCAAATTTTTGTTCATCTATCAAACTGGCATTACACATTTCTAAAGGGTGACACGTCCTCCATGCACCTCACATCCATTTTGATACAGTCCTCTCCCTCTTGCCTTTGGCTTGGTTCGAATTTAAAACCCTTCTGGTCACTTTTGCCTGATCTCTACAGCAAATGTCTATGCAAGAGGTCAGAGAAAAGTTGGAATGGTAGGACAGAGCTTGCATTATTAGATAATCAACACAGAGCCTCTCTTTCTCCCTCTTAAGGTGCTGGCTCCCATCCCACCGGTGTCCCGGCTGCACCCCCGTCCAGATGGCCCGTCGTCCGCTCCTCCTCGCCCTCCTGGTCATATCAGGGCATTGCTATCGTCATCTCTGCAGTTCACGCTGGCCACCAGCGGGTGATGCCGGACTGTTTTGTTGCTCCACTTGTGGGCATCCTGCAGCCCGGGCTCGAGGAAGTAGAGGCAGGCTCCGAACCCCGCCAGCACCAAAACCGACACCAGCAGGTAGAGGGGCACGAACCAGTCCAGGAACAACCAAGACATGCTGCTGTCAAGGAACGGGAGGAGCGAGGAGAGAGGGGTGGGAGAAGGAAAGGAGCACGAACAGGGAGGGGAGACAGGGAGGAAAGGGGAAGAGGGGGAAGGGAAGGAAGGCAGGCGGGATGAGAGAATGGGGAGGGTGGAGGAGATTTTGAGTTACTCAGTACTTGTTCAAGGCCATCTTAAAGTGTTCCTCACAAACACTTACTCTCTACAGAGTAAAACCTCACGCAACACTTTAGCTGCAGCATCTTGATGTCCCATTATTTTCACTCATTCCTTAGAAAGCTTCCTTGCTGTACTACGCTTGCTTAGAAAATTGTGAGGAGGTACAGAAATCAAGGCATTACACAATCAGCTGCCAGCAGCTAGGATGTTACCTAACAAGTATTTTTGCCAGACTGAGATGCACATTTATTTACATTTCATTTGCAGATGTAGTCGTTGCATGGCCATGCTAAAAATAGCGCAGAGTAGTAAATAAAGGCGTCCTAATGTAGTACATACCTGTAGACGCTGCTGGATCAGTCGGTCTCTAGATGTGATGTTTGACGGTGTGTGATATGCAGCGGCCAGGAGTCAAATCGCGCATTCGATTATTTCCAGAGCCGATGCAGTGCTGCCGCTCCTGCTGGCTGTTGCATGCGAGATAACAAAATCACAGGTGCTCTCGGAGAGGCACAAGAGACAGGAGCTGCATGCGGCTTCATCCTCCAGCTCCTGGCTCTGACGTTCAAAGGAGGGGTGGGGGTTGCTATGACAACATCCCTGCTGATGGCTGAGAGGATGGAGGGAGTGGGAGGGAAACTTATATAACTATAATCTTTTTTTTTTTTTTTTGAGGGGGATCGGGGTGCGGAGGGGGTGCAAGCCCTTCAGATGTCTCTGGATGCTCGCCGCCTTGCCGCTCGCTGCGTAAAATCAATTCCACTCCATTTAACACGGAGGCCATCACACAGTTTATGTGACATTGAGAGAAGGGGGCCATTTTTGTGTGAGCAGCACCTCTCATATCAGCTCTGACTGACTGCAGCTGCAATGTTTTATGGAGTCACTCCCCAGAGTAAAGGGAAAATAAGATTTTTTTTGTCTTGCTGTTTCCAAGACAATGGCTGAATACAGAAAGGATGGCCTACATAATGCAAAGTTGTCAGAGGATGCAATCTCTTTTAATGATTGCCATTTTTAGTTCTTTCCCTACGAGCTTCGGATTCATGAAAAGCAGCTGAATTAAACAGATCGGCTGCAAATGAAGAGCCACCAGAAAGAGGCATGTGACTTCCCGTTTGTAGGATTTACATAAACGTATAACACATTCTTTAAACAATGAATGATTTAATAAATATTGGAGCATTTACATTGGTTCTGTCCTGAGGCAAGGCGCTGATTTGAAACAGGGTGAGCTGCGCTGTTATGTAGTCTTGAATGTACAAAGAAATCTTTGTGAAATTATTTAAATAATTAAAGAATGCACCAAAAACGACATGAAACAACAGATTATTGCCAGCAGGCCTTACTAACTACAGACAAAACATACTGCTGTG